>NC_092148.1:67640481-67732981 GCF_045791955.1 Oncorhynchus clarkii lewisi
CGTTACAAAAAAAATGGCACCCCAGATGGGACTTGAACCCACAATCCCTGGCTTAGGAAGAACTCCTTGCCACATTGAGGAATGTGTTGCATGGGACAGCTCGAGACTGGTGGGATGTGGCACGTCTCACCACTACCTCCTGGGCTGACTTTGAGGCCAAGTTTTCCTCTGCATTTCTGTCTGAGGACTACACAGATGAGCTGGCAGACAGAGTCAGGAATCGAGTGCAAAGCGAGAAAGAGGGTATCCGTGACTTTGCATACGGGTACCACTCCCTGTGCAGAAGGTGGAAACCTGGCATTGAGGAGGAAGAGGTCATTAAATTGATTTTGAAGAACATCAACCCACTACTAGCCAGTCAACTCCGAGAACGAGTCACCACTGTCGATGGACTGGTTCGCTTGGGACAGCAGTTTGAGAAGGACAGAGAATGCCAACCGCAATATGACCAGAGAAAGAAACAGACACCCAAACAGTTACCCAAGACAGACCATCAACAACAGCCAGAGTCTCAAGCCATGACCCCTCTCATGTTCTGTTGGAGATGTAGCCAAAAGGGACATTCTTCAGCTACATGTCCAAGACCGTATCAAGAAAACCCTTCCAGAAACCACAAATCACAACAGGCCAACACACCTAACTCTCTTCGCAGGAATGACCATCCTTCTCTGGGTGCTTTAACCAGAGCTGAAATCCCAAGAGTCACTGCCTACGCCCCCCCATCGACATCCCCTTCCTTTCAGTTCATACCGCACCAACTGGTGTTACCCCTGTCCATAGGCCCATGGACAGAAAGAGCCATCCTGGACACCGGGTCATCCTATACACTGCTCAATGAGAAACTGTGGAAGGAGGTTAAAGGTCCGCAATACAACTTGAAGCCGTGGACAGAAGGTCCACTCTATCTGGCTGATGGTGAGGCTAAACGACCACTTGGATGGAGTGAGGTAGAGTTCCGCCTGTGTAACCGCTCCTATATGATTCCTTCGGTTATCCTACAAACCAAGAACCTTGCTTTTCCTGTCGTGTTGGGAATTGATTTCATGTACTTCAGTGGTGTCCAGATTGATATCGCACACAATTGCTACTGGTTTCCATACAATCCGAGCAAGAAGCATTTCTTCCAATCAGAAGCTACGAAGTTACATGATTGGGGTTCAAATGTGGCAGTCTTCTCTGCCGTTGCTCCGTTACCACTAACCCTTGATAATCCTTCTGACGATCTCCTTTTACAGGCTGTAAGAAGAGCTCAGCTGGAACATCCAGAGGAGTTAAGGCTGTTGGAACAGCTGCAGAATAATGCTGATGTATGTACTTCAAGGCTAGGACGCACCGGGCTCCTGAAGCACAAAATATT
This sequence comes from Oncorhynchus clarkii lewisi, assembly GCF_045791955.1. Lineage (NCBI taxonomy): Eukaryota > Metazoa > Chordata > Actinopteri > Salmoniformes > Salmonidae > Oncorhynchus > Oncorhynchus clarkii. The sequence continues at coordinate 67,641,839 of NC_092148.1, forward strand.
CCTTACACAGGAAATGCCGATCAAGCAAAAGCCATATCGTTTGTCCCCAGCGAAGCTAATCATCCAAAAGGGACTCATTAATGATATGTTAACACAAGATATAATAGAACGTTCCTCCTCTCCTTGGGCTGCTCCTGTTGTCCTCATCCCAAAAAGGACTGGTGGTCTTAGATTTTGTGTGGACTATAGGAAGACCAACAATGTTTCCCAGACTGATGCCTATCCTCTTCCTACCATCCACGAGATCCTGGAGTCATTGTCTGGCGCTGTTGTGTTCACTACCCTTGACCTCAATAGTGGTTATTGGCAAGTTGAGATGGACCAGGAAAGCAAGGACAAGACTGCTTTTGTCTGTGCTGAGGGCTTGTTTTCCTTTAAGGTGATGCCTTTTGGATTAAAGAATGCACCTGCCACTTTCCAAAGACTGATGGAGATTGCGTTAGGTGAGCTCAAAGGGAAGATCTGTTTCGTCTACCTGGACGATATAATTATCTACTCCCAGAACAGAGAACAACACTTTCAAGATCTTCAAGCAGTGTTGGACAAGCTAAGAGAAGCTGGTCTGACCGTGAATATGAAGAAGAGCAACTTCTGCCAAACTTCCCTGAAGTTCCTTGGCCATATTGTGTCTTTCGACGGCATTCATGTGGATCCTGAAAAGACCAAGGCGGTACAAGATTTTCCTGTGCCAACCACACTCAAGGCCCTTCAACGGTTCCTTGGGATGGCTGGATGGTACCATCGGTTTGTGTCGAACTTCTCCCAGGTGGCAGAACCCCGCAACGCGTTGAAACGAAAAGGAGTGAAATTCCTATGGACGGCAGAGTGCCAGACATCCTTTGAAACCCTGAAACGACACCTCGTCACACCTCCCATTTTAGGTCATCCCAACTTTGATTCCCCTTTTGTTGTTTACACTGATGCAAGTGATGTTGGACTTGGTGCTGTCCTAGTCCAACAGACTGGACTTGGCACTGAAGAAGTGCTAGCGTTCGCCAGTCGGACATTGAATGGAGCAGAACGGAACTACTCCACAACCGAGCAAGAGTGCCTTGCAGTTGTCTGGGCTTTGGAAAAGTGGAGGTACTACCTGGAGGGAAGACACTTCACTGTGGTCACTGACCATTCCTCCCTTGTGTGGGTGTTCAAGACCAACAAACCAAGCACCAGACTCATAAGATGGGCTCTACGGTTGCAAGAGTTCACCTTTGCAGTAGAATACAGGAAAGGAAAATACAACACTGTTCCAGATGCCTTATCCAGGGCTCCTGCTTGTGATAACAGTGGCCCTCATTTTACATGTGCTACTGTCCTGTCAAGCAGTCGAGACTCGCCCAAAACAGACTTTCCCATCTCTGATGAGACCATATGGAAAGCCCAACAGGATGATCCAGAAGTACAGGCTTTGTACCAGACTATCCTGGAAGATGGAGAAAAGATGGTCAATCCTACCAAAAAGCTGACCATCATGGAAGACAAAGTCTACCGTGTTGTACAACTACTTCACAGAACCCTCTACCAATTGTACATACCTGAAACTCTACGCCTACAACTGCTTCAACATTTCCATGAAGACCCATTAGCTGGTCATTTGGGCAGGTTCAAAACCTACAAGCGGTTGCAAGCGTTACTGTACTGGCCACATCTGAGCATGGATGTGAAGTCACACATCCGAAACTGTCAGGTTTGTCAAATGTACAAACCAGAAGGTAGAAAGCCTGCTGGCAAGTTGCAGCAAACGGTGGTTACCCGACCTTGGGAAATGCTAGGAGTGGATTTGATGGGTCCATTTCCTAGAAGCTCCAATCAGAATGTGTACATGCTTGTGTTTGTTGATTATTATTCAAAGTGGGTGGAACTCTTTTCCCTGCGTCAGGCCACAGCAAGGACCGTCTCTAACATCCTTACGAAAGAGATCCTGACTCGCTGGGGAGTGCCTGATTACATCCTGTCTGATCGAGGTTCCCAATTTGTCTCTGATCTCTTTGAGGAGACCTGCCAAAGATGGAACCTGAGACAGAAGTTGACCACGGCCTATCACCTACAGACCAATCTCACTGAGAGAGTAAATCGAACCTTGAAGACAATGATTGCTTCCTATGTAGGGACCCAGCACAAACACTGGGACAAGCACCTTCACGAGTTTCGATTTGCCCTGAATTCTGCTGTGCAAGAGTCCACTGGAGTCACACCTGCAGAGCTGAACCTAAGTCGTCCCCTCCGAGGACCCTTGGATATGGTGCTACAGCCCCAGCAGCTTACTCCAGACGCTGCTTGCTATGACCAGGTAGTCCATCTCCATGACTTGAGAGCTCTTGTCTCAAAGAACATGATCCAGGCTCGACTCAAGCAGAAGAGAAATTATGATAAGAACAGACGAGACATGCAGTTTCAGCTTCGTGATCGGGTGTGGCTTCGCTCTCATCCTTACTCGAAAGCTGAACAATTCTTCTCTGCCAAGCTCGCTCCTAAATGGCAAGGACCATATAGGATTGTGGAGCAGATGGGCCCTTTGAACTACCGAGTGGTGAAAGAGGACACAGGTGAAGATATGCGCGTTGTCCATGTCTCACGCCTTAAGGCCTGTTACCCCTCGGCTGAGGAATTGGAGGCGATTGAGCGCCGCAAGATCTTGGATATCTTTGAAGAGGAAAGTGAGGAGACTTTTCTCGGATTCCCAGACCCAGAAGTCTCACACCTTAAGGCCTGTGACCCCTCAGCTGAGGAGCGTGAGCTCCAAAAAGTCATGAAAATTTTTGTAGAGGAAAGTGATGAGGAGACCTTTCTCGGTTTCCCCGAACAAGATGTGCCTTCCAGGGCAATGGTCGGCTTTTTCCAGGGGAGGGGGTGTGTGACGGCCCTGAATTATTCTGAACCGTCTCAGTGCTCCTTCCAATAGGGTGCTTTCCCTTTAATTCTCAATTAAATAGCCAGCATCAGCTGCGCAAAAGGGTTTTTTTGTGATGGAGACGTGACTGAGGATGTGTTCCCGAAGCTTCTCTATTCCGGTTGTTTTGTTGCTGTTAAACGTGTGTTTTGTGGCCTGAGAGAGTTTACCCAGGATCGGATCCACTCTTTGCGTCTGTGGACTACACCTCTCCGTTCTTCGTGGCCTTTCTCCGCTGGAGATCTATTGGCGGATTGGATTGTCTGACTGACCGACTGACTACCACCTTTTTGTATACGGTATTTCATTTGTTTTGATATGATGTATACGGTGATGATTTATGTAGTTAGATGTAGTTGAGGAATTAGTAAGAGCTGATACGCTTTAAAGTTCTGTGGTAAAATTGTTATATTGATTGTATGATTTAATACTGGGTTTACGCTACACGGAATGAACGGACAAACATTGCGTGACAAAAGTCACTTGAGTTCACTGAACTCCTTTACCGGGCTGGACTCTTTTTAGGCCCGAGGTACAGGACATTTCTGGAGGAACCAGAACTCATTGTGTTATATTATTATGTGTGTGTAATCCATTGATGTTGCTAATACAACCCACGCAAAAGAATACAGTTGTTTTTGAAGTTCTTTTCAATGTTTTAAGGGTTTATGAAAAGTTGATTTCCCTTCTGACGTTTACATAAGTCCTTTGTATTGGTGTAGACTTGACGGACCAGATGGGACTCATTCCCTCCCAAACTAAAAGGAGAAACCAATGTTTTCTCTGGTAGGCACAACCTACCTGGCACCCCTATAAATAATAACCTCAAGTCAAAACCGTTACAAAAAAAATGGCACCCCAGATGGGACTTGAACCCACAATCCCTGGCTTAGGAAGAACTCCTTGCCACATTGAGGAATGTGTTGCATGGGACAGCTCGAGACTGGTGGGATGTGGCACGTCTCACCACTACCTCCTGGGCTGACTTTGAGGCCAAGTTTTCCTCTGCATTTCTGTCTGAGGACTACACAGATGAGCTGGCAGACAGAGTCAGGAATCGAGTGCAAAGCGAGAAAGAGGGTATCCGTGACTTTGCATACGGGTACCACTCCCTGTGCAGAAGGTGGAAACCTGGCATTGAGGAGGAAGAGGTCATTAAATTGATTTTGAAGAACATCAACCCACTACTAGCCAGTCAACTCCGAGAACGAGTCACCACTGTCGATGGACTGGTTCGCTTGGGACAGCAGTTTGAGAAGGACAGAGAATGCCAACCGCAATATGACCAGAGAAAGAAACAGACACCCAAACAGTTACCCAAGACAGACCATCAACAACAGCCAGAGTCTCAAGCCATGACCCCTCTCATGTTCTGTTGGAGATGTAGCCAAAAGGGACATTCTTCAGCTACATGTCCAAGACCGTATCAAGAAAACCCTTCCAGAAACCACAAATCACAACAGGCCAACACACCTAACTCTCTTCGCAGGAATGACCATCCTTCTCTGGGTGCTTTAACCAGAGCTGAAATCCCAAGAGTCACTGCCTACGCCCCCCCATCGACATCCCCTTCCTTTCAGTTCATACCGCACCAACTGGTGTTACCCCTGTCCATAGGCCCATGGACAGAAAGAGCCATCCTGGACACCGGGTCATCCTATACACTGCTCAATGAGAAACTGTGGAAGGAGGTTAAAGGTCCGCAATACAACTTGAAGCCGTGGACAGAAGGTCCACTCTATCTGGCTGATGGTGAGGCTAAACGACCACTTGGATGGAGTGAGGTAGAGTTCCGCCTGTGTAACCGCTCCTATATGATTCCTTCGGTTATCCTACAAACCAAGAACCTTGCTTTTCCTGTCGTGTTGGGAATTGATTTCATGTACTTCAGTGGTGTCCAGATTGATATCGCACACAATTGCTACTGGTTTCCATACAATCCGAGCAAGAAGCATTTCTTCCAATCAGAAGCTACGAAGTTACATGATTGGGGTTCAAATGTGGCAGTCTTCTCTGCCGTTGCTCCGTTACCACTAACCCTTGATAATCCTTCTGACGATCTCCTTTTACAGGCTGTAAGAAGAGCTCAGCTGGAACATCCAGAGGAGTTAAGGCTGTTGGAACAGCTGCAGAATAATGCTGATGTATGTACTTCAAGGCTAGGACGCACCGGGCTCCTGAAGCACAAAATATTCCTTACACAGGAAATGCCGATCAAGCAAAAGCCATATCGTTTGTCCCCAGCGAAGCTAATCATCCAAAAGGGACTCATTAATGATATGTTAACACAAGATATAATAGAACGTTCCTCCTCTCCTTGGGCTGCTCCTGTTGTCCTCATCCCAAAAAGGACTGGTGGTCTTAGATTTTGTGTGGACTATAGGAAGACCAACAATGTTTCCCAGACTGATGCCTATCCTCTTCCTACCATCCACGAGATCCTGGAGTCATTGTCTGGCGCTGTTGTGTTCACTACCCTTGACCTCAATAGTGGTTATTGGCAAGTTGAGATGGACCAGGAAAGCAAGGACAAGACTGCTTTTGTCTGTGCTGAGGGCTTGTTTTCCTTTAAGGTGATGCCTTTTGGATTAAAGAATGCACCTGCCACTTTCCAAAGACTGATGGAGATTGCGTTAGGTGAGCTCAAAGGGAAGATCTGTTTCGTCTACCTGGACGATATAATTATCTACTCCCAGAACAGAGAACAACACTTTCAAGATCTTCAAGCAGTGTTGGACAAGCTAAGAGAAGCTGGTCTGACCGTGAATATGAAGAAGAGCAACTTCTGCCAAACTTCCCTGAAGTTCCTTGGCCATATTGTGTCTTTCGACGGCATTCATGTGGATCCTGAAAAGACCAAGGCGGTACAAGATTTTCCTGTGCCAACCACACTCAAGGCCCTTCAACGGTTCCTTGGGATGGCTGGATGGTACCATCGGTTTGTGTCGAACTTCTCCCAGGTGGCAGAACCCCGCAACGCGTTGAAACGAAAAGGAGTGAAATTCCTATGGACGGCAGAGTGCCAGACATCCTTTGAAACCCTGAAACGACACCTCGTCACACCTCCCATTTTAGGTCATCCCAACTTTGATTCCCCTTTTGTTGTTTACACTGATGCAAGTGATGTTGGACTTGGTGCTGTCCTAGTCCAACAGACTGGACTTGGCACTGAAGAAGTGCTAGCGTTCGCCAGTCGGACATTGAATGGAGCAGAACGGAACTACTCCACAACCGAGCAAGAGTGCCTTGCAGTTGTCTGGGCTTTGGAAAAGTGGAGGTACTACCTGGAGGGAAGACACTTCACTGTGGTCACTGACCATTCCTCCCTTGTGTGGGTGTTCAAGACCAACAAACCAAGCACCAGACTCATAAGATGGGCTCTACGGTTGCAAGAGTTCACCTTTGCAGTAGAATACAGGAAAGGAAAATACAACACTGTTCCAGATGCCTTATCCAGGGCTCCTGCTTGTGATAACAGTGGCCCTCATTTTACATGTGCTACTGTCCTGTCAAGCAGTCGAGACTCGCCCAAAACAGACTTTCCCATCTCTGATGAGACCATATGGAAAGCCCAACAGGATGATCCAGAAGTACAGGCTTTGTACCAGACTATCCTGGAAGATGGAGAAAAGATGGTCAATCCTACCAAAAAGCTGACCATCATGGAAGACAAAGTCTACCGTGTTGTACAACTACTTCACAGAACCCTCTACCAATTGTACATACCTGAAACTCTACGCCTACAACTGCTTCAACATTTCCATGAAGACCCATTAGCTGGTCATTTGGGCAGGTTCAAAACCTACAAGCGGTTGCAAGCGTTACTGTACTGGCCACATCTGAGCATGGATGTGAAGTCACACATCCGAAACTGTCAGGTTTGTCAAATGTACAAACCAGAAGGTAGAAAGCCTGCTGGCAAGTTGCAGCAAACGGTGGTTACCCGACCTTGGGAAATGCTAGGAGTGGATTTGATGGGTCCATTTCCTAGAAGCTCCAATCAGAATGTGTACATGCTTGTGTTTGTTGATTATTATTCAAAGTGGGTGGAACTCTTTTCCCTGTGTCAGGCCACAGCAAGGACCGTCTCTAACATCCTTACGAAAGAGATCCTGACTCGCTGGGGAGTGCCTGATTACATCCTGTCTGATCGAGGTTCCCAATTTGTCTCTGATCTCTTTGAGGAGACCTGCCAAAGATGGAACCTGAGACAGAAGTTGACCACGGCCTATCACCTACAGACCAATCTCACTGAGAGAGTAAATCGAACCTTGAAGACAATGATTGCTTCCTATGTAGGGACCCAGCACAAACACTGGGACAAGCACCTTCACGAGTTTCGATTTGCCCTGAATTCTGCTGTGCAAGAGTCCACTGGAGTCACACCTGCAGAGCTGAACCTAAGTCGTCCCCTCCGAGGACCCTTGGATATGGTGCTACAGCCCCAGCAGCTTACTCCAGACGCTGCTTGCTATGACCAGGTAGTCCATCTCCATGACTTGAGAGCTCTTGTCTCAAAGAACATGATCCAGGCTCGACTCAAGCAGAAGAGAAATTATGATAAGAACAGACGAGACATGCAGTTTCAGCTTCGTGATCGGGTGTGGCTTCGCTCTCATCCTTACTCGAAAGCTGAACAATTCTTCTCTGCCAAGCTCGCTCCTAAATGGCAAGGACCATATAGGATTGTGGAGCAGATGGGCCCTTTGAACTACCGAGTGGTGAAAGAGGACACAGGTGAAGATATGCGCGTTGTCCATGTCTCACGCCTTAAGGCCTGTTACCCCTCGGCTGAGGAATTGGAGGCGATTGAGCGCCGCAAGATCTTGGATATCTTTGAAGAGGAAAGTGAGGAGACTTTTCTCGGATTCCCAGACCCAGAAGTCTCACACCTTAAGGCCTGTGACCCCTCAGCTGAGGAGCGTGAGCTCCAAAAAGTCATGAAAATTTTTGTAGAGGAAAGTGATGAGGAGACCTTTCTCGGTTTCCCCGAACAAGATGTGCCTTCCAGGGCAATGGTCGGCTTTTTCCAGGGGAGGGGGTGTGTGACGGCCCTGAATTATTCTGAACCGTCTCAGTGCTCCTTCCAATAGGGTGCTTTCCCTTTAATTCTCAATTAAATAGCCAGCATCAGCTGCGCAAAAGGGTTTTTTTGTGATGGAGACGTGACTGAGGATGTGTTCCCGAAGCTTCTCTATTCCGGTTGTTTTGTTGCTGTTAAACGTGTGTTTTGTGGCCTGAGAGAGTTTACCCAGGATCGGATCCACTCTTTGCGTCTGTGGACTACACCTCTCCGTTCTTCGTGGCCTTTCTCCGCTGGAGATCTATTGGCGGATTGGATTGTCTGACTGACCGACTGACTACCACCTTTTTGTATACGGTATTTCATTTGTTTTGATATGATGTATACGGTGATGATTTATGTAGTTAGATGTAGTTGAGGAATTAGTAAGAGCTGATACGCTTTAAAGTTCTGTGGTAAAATTGTTATATTGATTGTATGATTTAATACTGGGTTTACGCTACACGGAATGAACGGACAAACATTGCGTGACAAAAGTCACTTGAGTTCACTGAACTCCTTTACCGGGCTGGACTCTTTTTAGGCCCGAGGTACAGGACATTTCTGGAGGAACCAGAACTCATTGTGTTATATTATTATGTGTGTGTAATCCATTGATGTTGCTAATACAACCCACGCAAAATAATACAGTTGTTTTTGAAGTTCTTTTCAATGTTTTAAGGGTTTATGAAAAGTTGATTTCCCTTCTGACGTTTACATAAGTCCTTTGTATTGGTGTAGACTTGACGGACCAGATGGGACTCATTCCCTCCCAAACTAAAAGGAGAAACCAATGTTTTCTCTGGTAGGCACAACCTACCTGGCACCCCTATAAATAATAACCTCAAGTCAAAACCGTTACAACACACACACACACACACACACACACACACACACACACACACACACACACACACACTGATCACACACTGATCACACACTGATCACACACAGACTAGCTGGCCTTAATGCGTGGGACATGAATGATCTCTTCCACATCAAAGCACTCCAATCTATACCTAGTGGACTCCTTATATCTCCAGGAGTGATACCAATATTTATTTTCTGCTTTAAGTATGTCTTCCCAGTAGCCTATTTGGTGTGTGAACTGCTGACTGCTCATAACTTACAGCTGATTAAGGGGCATGGCAATTTGTGACTGTTTTGGTAGTCAGTGGCTCTATAGGATGGGTAGTGGTTTCACTGCTTTTCTGAGTATATAACCAGCTTCCCACGCTCCATCTCAGTGTGCTTCATTCTATATAGAGGACTCCTGATATCTCCAGGAGTGAGACGTATAATTGTTGTCTTCATCTGTTGTTGTCTAGTATTGTCTTCTTGTTAGCTAGTGTCATCTACTTTAAGTGCTGTCTGTCTTCCCAATAGCTACTTGGTGTGTGAACTGCTGACTGCTCATAACCTGCAGCTGATTGTTGACACATCAACCAGGATTAAGGGGCAGGGCAATTTGTGAATTCTGTTGTTTTGATGGCTGTATTGGAGGGGGAGTGGTTTCTCCTCTCCTAGGCAGTCAGCATTTAGTACCGGGAAGTGCGCCCTTCACCTCCAGTAGGAAATTTGTGTTAGTACTTCAGTCTAATATAATAAGCCATTTAGGTTTCTATCCAAAGCGACTTACAGTCATGCATGCATACGTTTTAAGTACAGATGGTCCCGGGAATCAAACCCACTATCATAGTGTTGCAAGGCGCCATACTCTACCAATTGAGCCACAGAGGACCTCATACGACCAGTCTCCTCTGTTATCTCAGCCGGAGCTGTAAGCAGTGGCCTCGTCGCCAAAACCAAGACAGTTCTGCGGAGTTGTTCGAGGGAGGAAAGAGAGGAAGGCTCCACACCACTCTCATTTGAGTATCTTACCTAGTTATTTTCAGATCTCAGAGTTATTTTGTAGCTTTGCCAACTGTGTGGCTTTTCTATACCTGTTAGCTTTACAGACGCTCCCCACCCCTTGGCTGCAACCCTTCTAATGAACGCCACGTTCATCTCAGCCTATGCTGACTTTTTGGCCCTTAACGTAAAGATGAATCACCCCAGAGAACAATGCTACTCCAGCTGCTCTCTTGTCATCTGACTACGTGTTCTCTCATAGTCCGAGAGCATCTTGTCATCGTGGTAGTGGCACAGGGCTACTCATTTCACCTAAATGCAGAAATTGATTTTCTCTTTAGTCTCTCACTCATCTGTCCATCTCCTAATTTGAATTCCATGCTGTCACATGTCCTCTCACGATTCACATTGTTGTCATCTATCGCCCACCAGATGCCTTTAGCGAGTTCCTCAATTCATCTTGACACCTTGATAAGCTAAGTTCCTGACCGGTGGCTCACCGCTCTTCGTACTGGCTGACTTCAACCTCCCGATGTCTGCCTTCGATTCATTTCTTTCCAACTCTTTGATTCCCCTCCTTGCCTATTTTTACCTCACCCATTCCCAGTCCCCTCCCACTCACAAGGCAGGCAATATGCTTGACTTCATCTTTACTAGAGGCTGTTCGCCTACTAACCTCACTGAAACCCCCCTTCAAGCCCCGGATCACAATTGTTTTCCCCCTTTCCTCAAATCCTAACCACTCAGCCCCTACCTAGATGGTCAATTGCCATCACAATCCTCGCTCTCTCTCTTCCGCTACTCTCTCCTCTTCTATCTATCATCACTCTCTTCTGCTAAATCCATCTACCTCCTATCTCCTGGTTTTGCCTCATCGACCCTGCTCTCCTTCCTTTCCGCATCCTATGACTCGCTCTGTCACCTTTCCTCCTGGCCGACTCAGCCCTTCCCTCCTGCTCTGTGGCTGAGTGACTCATTGCAAGCTTACAGAACAGGGCTGCGGGCAGCTGAGTGAAAATGGAGGAAAACGAAACATCCGGAGTACCTATCGTATGTTCACTCCCTCCTCTCCACCTTTTCTTCCTTTTTATCCACTGTTAATGCCACTTTCTATCGCTCTACATTTCAAGCTTCTTCCTCTAACCCCAGGAAACTCTTTTCCACCTTATCGTCCCTCCTTAATCCTCTGACAATCCCCCTCCCTCCTCTCTCTGCGGACGACTTTGTCAACAACTTTGAAAAGAAGGTTAACAACATCCTCTCCTCATTTACTCAGCCTAATGAGTCCACTGGTCTCACTCACCCTATGCCTTGATCTCTTTCTCCCCTCTCTCCAGATGAGAAACTAGTGAGGTCCGGCCGCACGACAACCTGCCCGCTCGACCCCATCTCTTCCTCCCTTCTCCAGACCATCTCTGGAGACCTTCTCCCATTCCTCACTTCCCTCATCAACTCATCCACTGGATGCGTCCCCTCTGACTTCAAAATGGCCAGTGTTGCTCCCCTCCTCAAGAAACCAACACTCTCTGATGTCAAAAACTACAGATTACATCCCTTCTTTCTTTTATTTCCAAAACCGTTGAGCATGCTATCTCTGACCAACACTCTCGCTATCTCTCTCAGAACAATCTTCTTGATCCTAACCAGTCAGTCTTCAAGACGGGTCACTCAACCGAGACTGCTCTTCTCTGTGTCATGGAGGCTCTCCACACTGCCAAAGCTGACTCTCTCTCCTCTGTTCTCATCCTCCAAGATCTATCTGCTGCCTTCGACTCCATGAACCATCAGATCCTCCTCTCCACCCTCTCAGGGCTGGGTGTCTCAGACTCTATCAGATCCTCCTCTCCACCCTCTCAGGGCGGGGCGTCTCAGTCTCTATCAGATCCTCCTCTCCACCCTCTCAGGGCAGGGGATCTCAGACTCTATCAGATCCTCCTCTCCACCCTCTGAGGGCGGGGCGTCTCAGTCTCTGCACACTCTTGGATTGCATCCTACCTGGCAGGACCGTTCTACGAGGAGACATGGAGAGGATCTATGTCTGCACCACGTGCTTTCACTACTGGTGTTCCCCAGGTTTCGGTTCTAGGCCGGTTCAACTACTTTTCTTCTCCTCTTCTCTCTATACACCAAGTCACCCGGCTCCATCATATCCTCACATGGTCTCTCCTATCAGAGCTATGCTGATGACACTCAACTACTTTTCTCCTTCCACCCTTCTGACATCCAGGTGGCGAAAAACATCTACGCGTACCTGGTATATATCTCAGTATGGATGTCGGCCCACCAATTCAAGCTCAACATCGACAAAGCCTGCCCAGAGTGCAAATAACCTTGGCCTTTCCCTGGACAACAAACACCCTGTCGTTCTCTGCAAACATCAAAGCAGTGACTCGCTCCTGCAGGTTCCTGCTCTTCAACACCCATAGAGTATGACCCTACCTCACACAGGTCCTAATCCAGAAACCCGTCTGGACTACTGCAACTCGCTGTTGGCTGGGCTCCCCGCTTGTGCCATCAAACCCCTGCAACTTATCCAGAACCCTGCAGCCCGCCTGCTGTTCCATCTTCCCCAGTTCTCCCGTGTCACCCCGCTCCTCCCGTGTCACCCCGCTCCTCCCGTGTCACCCCGCTCATCCCGTGTCACCCCGCTCATCCCGTGTCACCCCGCTCATCCCGTGTCACCCCGCTCATCCCGTGTCACCCCGCTCCTCCCGTGTCACCCCGCTCCTCCCGTGTCACCCCGCTCCTCCCGTGTCACCCCGCTCATCCCGTGTCACCCCGCTCCTCCCGTGTCACCCCGCTCCTCCCGTGTCACCCCGCTCCTCCCGTGTCACCCCACTCCTCCCGTGTCACCCCGCTCATCCCGTGTCACCCCGCTCCTCAGCACACTCCACTGACTTCCAGACGAAGTTCGCATCCACTACAATAACATGGTGTTTGCCTACAGAGGAGCAAGAGGAACTGCCTCTCTTCCAAAAGCATCTGTAACCCTACCTCTTCAAATAATATCTAAATAATCCCACAGTACCCTCCCTCACACCCCCTCCTCAGCCCCCCCCCCCCCGCCCTCCAAAAAGTAATAACACTCACACTTTACTTTTTCCCCCCTTACTTGCTCTGACTCTGCTGATATTGATACTTTATTGATAAAAAATTACTTACTCTGACTGAGATATGTAGTTGTCCCACCTAAAAAAAATGATAATGAAATGTAAGTCACTATGGATAAGAGCATCTGCTAAGTGACTAAAATGTAAAACTGTCTGTGTTTTCATTTTATTAACCTCTGGCAGGTGGTAAGAGAGCAGACTGAGGGGGGAAGTATGCATTGAAGCACTCCCGCTTGCTTCCTCTTTATCTCAGTCACACACATACACAGCCCAGCTGTGTTGTTTTAGGCCATGCCACCTGATGAATCATGGTGGATGTTAGTGAGCATGAAGAAAGGATCGTTATCACTCTGATATGCTAGCACCGCTGACCCTGACACACACACACACAGACACACACACACACACACACACACACACACACACCTCTGACCCCATCAGTCAACACACACCGCATCCAAACCCTTAATGTGCATCCTGTTCCAAGGGTCATTACCGTGCTTAAAACACCTTGGGTACAAATTAGCCGTGTGTTTGTGACACTGTGGGAGGTAGTGGAGTGTGTGACGTGTTGTTGAAGGGTTACAATCTGGTGCTGATAGGTCTGGTATCCCTGTTAGGCCAGAGATCATACATTCCATATGTTTCATACCTATCATATAGGTTTGTTAATGTTGTCTTGCTTATTTCCCTGCTTATTTTTCCTTGGTGAATTAGGCTTAAAGTCTGTCCAATGTCCAGTCTGTCCAATTCCTATTCTAGATGGTTCCCAGCAAACCAAAATCAGTTCTGTGAAAGTTCCCAGAACATCCGTTAGGTCGCAGCAAATGTTCTCAAAACACAAAAACTCTACAATCATTTTTATTTAACCTTTATTTAACTTGGCAAGTCAGTTAAAAACGAATTCTTATTTACGATGACGGCCTACACCGGCCAAACTCGGACGACCCTGGGCCAGTTCTGCAGCACCCTATGGGACTCCCAATCACGTCCGGTTGTGACACAGCTTCAATTCTAACCAGGGTGTCTGTAGTGACTCTTCTGAGATGCAGTGCCTTAGACCACTGTGCCACTCGGAAGCCCACTAGTCATGCTGATGATTATAGAATGTTTGTATAAAACATTTGCCTGATGTTGCAAGAACATTCCTAGAACCCATTTAATCTATTCTTTAAATGTTCCCAGAACGTTTCATTAGGTTGTGGGAACCGTCTGGTGGGAACATTGTGGTGACATCACAAAATATATGTTCTCAAAACAAAAAAAATGGTCCAATTATGCAGATGATTCTACAATGTTTCTTTTAGGATGCAAAAAAACATTCACCTGATGTTGCAAGAACGTTCCTAGAACACATTTAATCTGTTTAAAGGTTCCCAGAATGTTTCTTTAGGTTGTGGGAACATTGTGGGGCTATGACTGTCCAGTTGTGCTGACATTCCGATAATGTCTGACAGAACAGACTTTCTGTGTTCTTTAAAGGTTCCCAGAACATTTAATTAGGTTGTGGGAACAATGTGGGTACAAGAGATAGGTTCCCAAAGCACAAAATATGCTCAGTTGTGATGACATTCATACAATGTTTATGTTAGGTTGAACAAGACATTCCTATAATGTTGTAAGAATGTTGCCAGAACACTTGGTCTATGTTCTTTAAAGGGTCCCAGAACATTTAATTCAATTATGGGCGCTGTCTGGGATGTTGCAAGAATATGCACAGAACATTCCCACAATGTTGCACAATGTTCCACAATTTCCAAATAAGTAAGTTATGAAATTCATAGCAAATTCATTCATACACTGTGTTATTATACCTGGAAACCTAATGAGGACTTTTGGGGAATGTTCTGTGGTGGTTGTTTTATACAGCATTCTTTGAATGTTTTTGCGATGTTATCATACTAATGTTAGATAAAACCCGAACTAGAACTGGGAATTTTAGCTAATGTTTCCAGTTTGCTGGGTTGTCTCTGTAGAGTATTATATGAATGTTTATAGATAATATTCTGTAATCTCACCCCCTCTCCCAGGTGAGGCCAGATGACAGAGTGGTCCATACAGGCCAAGGTCTCCTCATTCGCTCTCTCCATCCTGCCGATGCCGGCATGTACGTGTGTATGGCACAGGAGCACACACACTTCACACACACTCTGCTCCGCCTCACGCTGCGCCTCATTTCGTACGGGCATCTTGACGGGCGGCCAAAGCCCAGCAAGGTCCCCAGTGTTGAGGTTCGCCCTGGGGCAGAGTCTCGTCAGCGCTATAAGGACTACCTGCGTGTGATGAGTTCTCCCATTGGCTCGCTGGAGGAGTACTGTGATTCGCTTTGGCTGGAGAAGAGGCCGGCCAATAGGAGAGGTGGAAGAGGGCAGGGGGTGAGGAAATGGAAACACATCCAGGAGCTGAAGAAAAGCAGGAACAGGCGACACCATGGAGAGAGGAATGGAGAGAGGGATAAAGAGATGGATGGAGAGAGGGTAGTGAGGCGGAGGAGAGGATGAGCTGGTGAGGATACCAAAAAGGCAGTCACAAAAAGTGTCATTAGGGGAACCCATCAATGTTTATAGTGGTAAAGGGGGGCCATGGGTAAGATGATCAAACAAGTAGTTAGACTTGAGGGAAAGTTATAGGGACTACAATAAAATCTTAGAAAAAAATGATTCCAATAGGGTTCTTTGGCTGTCCCCATAGGAGAGCCCTTTCTGGTTCCAGCTAGAACCTTTTTGGGTTCCATGTAGGAGCCTCTGTAGAAAAAGTTGTACCTTGAACCAAAATGGTTCTACTTGCAACCAAAAAGGGTTCAATGAGGGTGTAGACTGCTAAGAGTAGACTGCTGTCACCGGTATGATCGTATTTTATACCAGTCAAACACTCATAGGACTTACATAGGTCTGGCTTTTCAAACTACACTACCCATGATCCCTCTGGCTGTGCCCAGGTTTGTATCTCAATATTGTCTCAGTGCTTTTACTGTTTTATGGTTGTGGCTAGAAGGGGTGCAGCTAATGTCAAATGTGATTTCAAACTCCCGTGAGAGTTTGGAATTTGTCAATTTTTCACAAACACAATTTTTTAAAAATTGTTCCAAACATCAGATTTCGAAGTGTTTAACGTTAAGTTCAGGCATTAACTCCAAATTCTCAAGGTTAGTCATTAACTCCGAATGGTTTAGGTTAGGGTAAGGTTAAGGTAACGGTTAAGTTTTTGGGATAGGCTTAAAACAAAAATGTCTTTCTATTGCTAGATTTGAACTTTCAATCTGAGGCAGATGCTTATCCACCATTCCCGTCCACAACACCCTAGCAAAACCAGTGTTCCCTGTTGTCCCTAGTGGCCAGTTTCCACGTCATCTCCCGTCGTCCTCAGACATGGATGGACGTTGAATACTGACTTGTATCATGGGTGACATGGCTAAGCCAGGATGATCTGAGTTCACAACAAGTGTGTGATGTCACTGAACTTCGCTGCATCCCTTCTAGCCATGACCCTATTTGATCCTATTGAGATGTGGCCCATAGGTCAGTAGTGTGTGTGTTAAGATGCATTCATGTTGAATGACTGTAAATACTTCTATAACATGTACAGGAGAAACTGCATGCTCTAGATAAGCTTAGCTATGACCTATTCCACTGCTACTATAATAATCATGTATTATGTCTGGAATGAACAAAGAATCATATTTTTGTACAAAGTGAATGTTTCTGTTTTTGTAGGTGTATTTTGGTATTGTCTAAAAGTTATTTAAATAAACTCTTGCCTTATAATCCTGAATGAGTATGGAGAGGGAGAGAGAATGAGACAGAGAAATAAAAAGTGCGTCATAAGTGTATTTTTGTTCCGCAGTGAACTTTTTCAGCTCAGCTGGTCCAGTCCTGATATAACAGCAGCCTTGCACCCACACGCACACACACACGCACACACACGCATGCACGCACACACAGACACACACACACTGCATGGAGATGTCAGGATGATTCAGTTCCAGCTGGCCGTAGATGCTGTAGGGCAGAACTGTGTGTGTCTGGGAGATACAGCTGATGTGCAGGATATATTGGTTTGTCAGTATTGGGCTGATAGGACAGACTATAACAGCATAAAGCCTAAGGGGTTTTTGGTTCCGAAAAGGTCTTGTGGTCTTGCGATGTAGTGTTATATAACCTCTGTATTCTGAATAGATAGTTAAGTTTGTATTATTGACTATATAGCTCTGGCAACATTGATATTATTCTGACAATGTAATTCACTGTGTATCACCTCATGACTGTCCCTAATTTCTATCACGAGTTTACTTAGATATGATTGGTTTAAGTAATGCAATTCCTCAAATATGATTAGTTTAGATGGCATCTCCTTTGTCAGTGCTGACTGGTATGAGTAGACAGTTGTAGATCAACCTTCAGATAAGAGTCTAGATTTGATTGACCTTGTTACCCTGACATGCTCCCTGAGGCGTGATTCCATTTGGGTCCCTATCCCTTCACCTACATGCTGTATGTTTTACTTGACCTATGTAGTAGCACCTTCCCCTTTCCCCTGCTTTCCTTTTTAGTGATGGTCCTTGTAGCCCTACAATAGACTTAAAGATGCACTCTGGGATCTTAAGCACTTTTATTTTTACACATATTGCACAAATTGAATTTGTAAAATATCATACAAATTGCAAAGTGTGTAAAATATCACACGAAATGGATGACGAAATGGATGACGTGGTACACAATTGGATGATGTAGTACACAAAAACGGTGACTCGTTTTGGCTTGTGAGCACAACTTGTAACTGCTGGCTGAAATTATACAAACGTTTTGAGAGTGCATCTTTAATATAGCTTCAGCCATGTTCATTTCTCCTATCTATAGACATAACTGAAGCACACAGGAAGGACACACCATTTTGGAAATTGCTTTAAATATGATTGCAGTTGTTGTATTGAAAAACACTGCTTGGTGTAAAAGGTTGTTTCTCTCGCATCATTTGATGCCAGAACATATACATTTTCCTTCTCCTCCCCGCAGCGATTTCCCTCTCAGTCCCATAACAATGATGATTAATATTTCAGCTTGACTGTGCGCTGCATTGAGGAGCTCTTCTATCTCGGCCTATTGCTTATTTATCAGTAAGAGGAACAGAACACAGAGGATCTCTCTCTCTCACTCTCTGAAAGGAAACAGGAGACCAGGGGGAGCAGAGGAACCAAACAAGGCACAGCCTTATGATTAACCTCCATCAGAGAGCAGAGAGACGCCTGAAACAGCAGCCTTAATCTGCCCATTATAATGCTCACACACATTGTTAACGATCTTAATGTTCACACAACAGTAATCGCATTACCACTATATTTCATTTGTCAGTGTAATCTCTGTTTCGTGGTTGTTTTCTTCTTATGCTTTCTGAGGTTGTCAGAAGACCACAGGAATCACTGGGGGAAATCCTGCATTTGTTTCTAAATGTTTTATACTCTCTGATGGTCTCACATATCCATTAGTATGGGATTGTGTTCCAGTCATACCCTTGGCCCCACTTCTGCCCCTTTCACCAAACTCCCACTGTCTCACAGACAGTTAGCCCACTCCATATTGAGAGGAGAGAGGGAAAGACAAGGAAAGAGAAAGGTGATGAGAGGGGCTATATGAGTAGGAATGGACAGCATCAGAAGGGCACTGAAGGGAGATGGGGAGGATGAAGTGTGGTTAAGGCTGGAGGCTCGATGGGTTGCATCAAGAGGTGAGAAGAATGGGTGAGAGGACTGAGAGAGGGAGAGGGTGGACTAGAACAGAGAGCAGTAGACGGAGAAAGAGTTCTCTACAGGGGTAGAGGAGGGGGACAGGGAGAGGGAGAGGGTGGACTAGAACAGAGAGCAGTAGACGGAGAAAGAGTTCTCTACAGGGGTAGAGGAGGGGGACAGGGAGAGGGAGAGGGTGGACTAAAACAGAGAGCAGTAGACGGAGAAAGAGTTCTCTACAGGGGTAGAGGAGGGGGACAGGGAGAGGGAGAGGGTGGACTAGAACAGAGAGCAGTAGACGGAGAAAGAGTTCACTACAGGGGTAGAGGAGGGGGACAGGGAGAGGGAGAGGGTGGACTAGAACAGAGAGCAGTAGACGGAGAAAGAGTTCTCTACAGGGGTAGAGGAGGGGGACAGGGAGGGGGAGAGGGCATTGGCAGGGCACAGTCAGAGGAGCAGGGGTCTACAGAACTGGACAAGCAGAAAACAGCCTGCTAGTTAGGCTCCCCAGGACCCAGACACCAGACAGACATTACCAGATCCCAAGTTAACCCCCACTGCTAAGCACTGCTCTGTGACCATATTTACATATTAAAGCTGGAATGTAACTGTTCTCAAATTCATAGACAAAGCAATGGAGGCAAGGACTGTCCATCCATGATATCAACATTATGGTGTCAACCATGTTTTGAGGCTATACAGTGTTATTTACATGTATGTTGTTTACAAACATTGAAGTACAGCAAACCTTATATTTTGTGATCTGATGGGGTACGACAGTTGAACTAAGATTTTTATTTTATTTTTATTTTTTACCTTTATTTAATTAGGCAAGTAAGTTAAGAACAAATTCTTATTTTCAATGACGGCCTAGGAACAGTGGGTTAACTGCCTGTTCAGGGGCAGAACGACAGATTTGTACCTTATCAGCTCGGGGGTTTGAACTTACAACCTTCCGGTTACCACTAACCACTAACAAGTTATATTCTTCAAGAATCAATGGGTATAATTTATAAATCCAAAAATGTATGTAGCAACTCCAGATTATAGTTTTGAAGTTTCAGGGATTTTGTAACACACCCATTTTTTTCGTTCAGATATAAAATGAGAGTAATGGCAGGGGAAATTGTTTATTTCCGCTTCTACTGTAAAATTGCAAAGTGAAACTTCAGGGTTTCATGGGCTATGCACAAAATGTCCACCAGTGTTGCCCATGTGCTCTCTTCGCCAGATCCACCCATAGCGCTTGAGATTGACTGAGTGTCTCCTCTGTGGCTCAGTATACTCTTTGATCAAGGGCTAGTAGTAGCTCTCTGCTTTTCTCACATTCTTTTATTTCCTCACGGTGAAACACACTGATGTGAGTTTGTTTGTGTGTTATGTCTTAGCCCTCTCTAGAGGGAACCAGTGGATCAGTCAGGGTGGCTCTGCTTGTCTCTACGCGTGACTAAAACACAACCCAGTCTGTCTGTCTGAGTGCTCATTGGATAAGAGGGGTCAGTAGGTCAGGCTAACTGCCCCAGACAGACAGACAGACAGACATGAGAGGGGAAGAGGAAGACAAAGAGAAAGAGAGTGTGTGAGTTGATGTGATTGGTGTAATGAGAGAGTCTGCTGTAAACACAGCTATGAGAGGTGAGAAGAGACCTTACGGACAGACACAAATAAACGCTTGAGGCTTTCAGTAGGCCTATGTTATTGTTTAAGGTGTGGTCAAAATGGCCTCATAGTATTTCCATACAGATAATGGAATCCATACAGAATAATTGTAATGCTACAACAAACCTAATAGTATAACAGTCCAGTGACCTGAAACAAATCACATTTATTTGTCACGTACACATGGTTAGCAGATGTTAATGCGAGTGTAGTGAAATGCTTGTGTTTCCTGTTCCGACAATTTAGTAATAACCAACGAGTAATATAACCTAACAATTCCAAAACAACTACCTTATACACACAAGTGTAAAGGGATAAAGAATATGTACATAGAGATATATGAATGAGTGATGGTACAGAACGGCATAGGCAAGATGGAGTAGATGGTATAGAGTACAGTATATACATATGAGATGAGTAATGTAGGGTATGTAAACAAAGTGGCATAGTTTAAAGTGGCTAGTGATACATGTATTACATAAAGATCAAATCAAATCAAATGTATTTATATAGCCCTTCGTACATCAGCTGATATCTCAAAGTGCTGTACAGAAACCCAGCCTAAAACCCCAAACAGCAAGCAATGCAGGTGTAGAAGCACGGTGGCTAGGAAAAACTCCCTAGAAAGGCCAAAACCTAGGAAGAAACCTAGAGAGGAACCAGGCCATGTGGGGTGGCCAGTCCTCTTCTGGCTGTGCCGGGTGGAGATTATAACAGAACATGGCCAAGATGTTCAAATGTTCATAAAAAAACAGTTGAAACTGGAGCAGCAGCACGGCCAGGTGGACTGGGGACAGCAAGGAGTCATCATGTCAGGTAGTCCTGAGGCATGGTCCTAGGGCTCAGGTCCTCCGAGAGAGAGAAAGAGAGAAAGAGAGAATTAGAGATGCAGTAGATGATATAGAGTACAGTATATACATATACATATGAGATGAGTAATGTAGGGTATGTAAACATTATATTAAGTAGCATTGTTTAAAGTGGCTAGTGATATATTTTTACATCAATTTCCATCAATTTCCATTATTAAAGTGGCTGGAGTTGTTTCAGTGTGTTGGCACTCAATGTTAGTGGTGGCTGTTTAACAGTCTGATGGCCTTGAGATAGAAGCTGTTTTTCAGTTTCTCGGTCCCTGCTTTGATGCACCTGTACTGACCTCACCTTCTGGATGATAACGGGGTGAACAGGCAGTGGCTCGGGTGGTTGTTGTCCTTGATGATCTTGATGGCCTTCCTGTGACATCGGCTGGTGTAGGTGTCCTGGAGGGCAGGTAGTTTGCCCCCGGTGATGCATTGTGCAGACCTCACTACCCTCTGGAGAGCCTTACGGTTGTGGGCGGAGCAGTTACCGTACCAGGCGGTAATACAGCCCGACAGGATGCTCTCGATTGTGCATCTGTAGAAGTTTGTGAGTGCTTTTGGTGACAAGCCAAATTTCTTCAGCCTCCTGAGGTTGAAGAGGCGCTGCTGCGCCTTCTTCACGATGCTGTCTGTGTGGGTGGACCAATTCAGTTTGTCTGTGATGTGTACGCCGAGGAACTTAAAACTTACTACCCTCTCCACTACTGTCCCGTCGATGTGGATAGGGGGGTGCTCCCTCTGCTGTTTCCTGAAGTCCACAATCATCTCCTTTGTTTTGTCTATATTTTGTTTTGTCTTTCACACATCATTGATTTCCACGATCTTAAAGTCAGTAAGTCTAGATTTGTATGTGAGTTAGCTTATTCATAGTGGTGTAAAGTACTTAAGTAAAAAATACATTAAAATACTACTTAAGTAGTTTTTTGGGGTATCTGTACTTTACTCTTTATATTTTTGACTACTTTTACTTTTACTTCACTACATTCCTAAAGAAAATAATGTACTTTATACATTAATAATGTACTTTTTACGCCATATATTTTCCCTGACACCCAAAAGTTACATTTTGAATGCTTAGCAGGACAGAAAATGGTTCAATTCACAAACTTATCGAGAGAACATCCCTGGTCATCCCTACTGCCTCTGATCTTACGGACTCACTAAACACAAATCCTTTGTTTGCAAATGATGTCTGAGTGTTGGTGTGCCCCTGGCAATCCGTAGATGCCGTCTAGTTTGCTTAATATAAGGATTTTTTTTATTATTCATACTTTTACTTTTGATACTTAAGTACATTTAAAAGCAAATAGACTTTAACTCAAGTAGAATTTTACTGGGTGACTTTCCCTTTTACTTGAGACATTTTCTATTAAGGTATCTTTACCTTCACTCAAGTATGACAATTGGGTACTTGTTCCACCACTGCTTATTCAGATGTGCTGTAGTGGTGGAATGCAAAGCAACGGTGTTTTTCTGTAAGCAGGCCGACTTCAAAAGCCTTCCTGCTAAAATCAAGATATCAAACCCCTGACAGGAAGAGGAAAGGGGGGAAAATCATGCTGAATTGAGATGTAAGCAAGGTGTTTTGCACATACAGTATATTACAGAGTATTGACCAAGGTGCAGGTGTCTCTGTTACTCGGGTGTTGACAGTCAACTTCTGCTGGGCTGTCCTGGAAACACGGAGGTGTGTGTGAGTGTGTGTGTGTGTGTGTGTTTGTGTGTGCTTGTGTGTTTGTACTGTATGTGTGCCATGTGCTTGCTTGCATGCTTGAATGGTGTGTACGTGTTTAGAGTAGTATTGATGGCAGCCTGTGTAGAGTAGTACTGATGGCAGCCTGTGTAGAGTAGTACTGATGGTAGCCTGTGTAGAGTAGTACTGATGGCAGCCTGTGTAGAGTAGTATTGATGGCAGCCTGTGTAGAGTAGTACTGATGGCAGCCTGTGTAGAGTAGTATTGATGGCAGCCTGTGTAGAGTAGTACTGATGGCAGCCTGTGTAGAGTAGTACTGATGGCAGCCTGTGTAGAGTAGTACTGATGGCAGCCTGTGTAGAGTAGTATTGATGGCAGCCTGTGTAGAGTAGTACTGATGGCAGCCTGTGTAGAGTAGTACTGATGGCAGCCTGTGTAGAGTAGTACTGATGGCAGCCTGTGTAGAGTAGTACTGATGGCAGCCTGTGTAGAGTAGTACTGATGGCAGCCTGTGTAGAGTAGTACTGATGGCAGCCTGTGTAGAGTAGTACTGATGGCAGCCTGTGTAGAGTAGTACTGATGGCAGCCTGTGTAGAGTAGTATTGATGGCAGCCTGTGTAGAGTAGTACTGATGGCAGCCTGTGTAGAGTAGTATTGATGGCAGCCTGTGTAGAGTAGTACTGATGGAAGCCTGTGTAGAATATTATTGATGGCAGCCTGTGTAGAGTAGTATTGATGGCAGCCTGTGTACAGTAGTATTGATGGCAGCCTGTGTAGAGTAGTACTGATGGCAGCCTGTGTAGAGTAGTACTGATGGCAGCCTGTGTAGAGTAGTACTGATGGCAGCCTGTGTAGAGTAGTACTGATGGCAGCCTGTGTAGAGTAGTACTGATGGCAGCCTGTGTAGAGTAGTATTGATGGCAGCCTGTGTAGAGTAGTACTGATGGAAGCCTGTGTAGAATATTATTGATGGCAGCCTGTGTAGAGTAGTATTGATGGCAGCCTGTGTAGAGTAGTATTGATGGCAGCCTGTGTAGAGTAGTATTGATGGCAGCCTGTGTAGAGTAGTATTGATGGCAGCCTGTGTAGAGTAGTATTGATGGCAGCCTGTGTAGAGTAGTATTGATGGCAGCCTGTGTAGAGTAGTATTGATGGCAGCCTGTGTAGAGTAGTATTGATGGCAGCCTGTGTAGAGTAGTATTGATGGCAGCCTGTGTACATTAGTATTTTGGGGGAATGGGCCTGGAGCAGCTTGGGGAAATGGGCCTGGAGGTATGTGTGTTCTTAGCAGCAGGTATGCAGAAACAGTTAGCTGTGAGCAGCTAAGTACAGCCTCTCTCCTCGCTGCAGAGTGTGTGCCGGGACACACACACCTTTAAACATTGTCTTCATTCACATAGGGTTTGTAAATGTTGAATACGTATACACCAGATCTTTCAGACGTATACTACTCTGATGCAGATAACTCACTTTTTCTAAGTCTTATTATCTCTACTGCAGGCAGAAAAGGATATCTGCATGTAGCTACTCATAGTACTAAAAAACTAATATCCTGAATTTCCTTCTGTCCTGGAATTCAAGGTGTTGTGCAGTGTTATGTATTTGAGCTGACTGCCTACCCACCACCTCTCTCTTTCTGCAGTGGTATATATTTGAGCTGACTGCCTACCCACCACCTCTCTCTGTGGGGTCATGATGGGAGACACCGTTTCATGGGGTGTCGTGGAGCAGAGTACCTCCAAGCATATCCTGTTTCTCTGAGATACTGATCACAGCCATGTTCCACTTATCAGGAGTCAGAGGGTACAGAGAGGATGGGGGTAGAGCTCAGATGTCTTTAGTATCAAAGCTGTGTCTGAATGCCTGGGGGGACAGCATCACACACCATCACATCATTAACCTTTGGAACGCATAGGAAATACTATAGACCTTGTTAGACACTACCTACATGGAAAGAGATAAATATAAAGAGGTAAATATATCCTAGTTATTAATATTCTGGTATTTTCTCATTGTGTGTGTGTGTGTGTGTGTGTGTGTGTGTGTGTGTGTGTGTGTGTGTGTGTGTGTGTGTGTGTGTGTGTGTGTGTGTGTGTGTGTGTGTGTGTGTGTATGTCTGCTCTCATTCAGTTCTGATCACATGCCTGATTGCTTTTTGACATGACCCCTTCAATCTTGACAATCACAAACATGACCTCGTCACTCTCTACCATTCATAAACAATCTCTGTGACCTCTGACCCCTGCTCCCAGGAAGTAGAAAGGTCTTGGCAGAAGAATCCTTCCTTCCTGGATTTTGAAACACAGAATCAAGTGCTGTTTCATTATCTCCATTTACACAGCCTGTGTTCAGCATGGGGGATTGTTGAGGGAGACGAGGTGTGTGTTTGTGTGTGTGTGTTTATGTGCGTTCGAGCATGCGTGCGTGTGTTTGCACTTGTGCATGGTCATTCGTCAATACATATGAAGGTGTCTGTCATCATGGTATGTAGAAATGACATAAATGTAGGGAATCATCCTGCAAATGTACTTCATTAACTTGTCAGTCATTCAGACAGTGTAATGGTTAATCTAGTCTATCAGCTACACACAACCATTACCCATGCTGTCTCACAGTGACTGGAGGGCATTCAATCTGGGTCAAACTGAAAAAGATGGGGGGAAACCCTGTTTCCACATGGCAAGGACATGGGAATCTCAGTCACACAGAAAGGTATTGACAGGATTTCACAGCAGCCAAAGCCACCTTATACCCACTACTGACTGTGTGGTCTGGACTGGAGGCTCCACTGGCATCCTGAAAGATTTACACATTCTGTCAGAGTTTAATGACTTTCCTCTCTCTCCGTCTTTAAACAGGAAGGGAGGGGTCAAATAATCAAAAAGGAGAAATGTCAAAGTTGTCCATCACTAAGCACAGCTTGATGTTTTCAACCAGCTCAATAGGTCCTAACATTTTATGAGAAAACAAGGGTGATGCTATATTTCACAGCCACTGAGTTTGACTGAACTTAGAAACGCTGTCCAACACTGTGAAATTGTTAGTTACATAATTACTTTAGATCTATTTCAATCTTATTGAAAGAAGCACCACTGGAACAACTTGCAACCAATTTACAGCTGTGTTGAATTATGTAACTTAGTAACTACCATTACAACCATATAATGAATCATTGAATACCAAATACCATCTATAGCTGAGGACCTCTACACAAACTAAGACCAACATGAGGAATTCATTGGGTAAGGGCTGGTGATCATCCAATAACTGAAGCTTGTTTATCATATTGCATGATAACTATTTTGGAAATCACTGTATATGCCATTTGCATCATTATGTCGGAGCAAATATTGTTTTAACCCTTACAGAGTTACCCTTACAGAGGGTAAATATTATGTTAACCCTTACAGAGGGTAAATATTATGTTAACCCTTACAGAGTTACCCTTACAGAGTTACCCTTACAGAGGGTACATATTATGTTAATCCTTACAGAGTTACCCTTACAGAGGGTAAATATTATGTTAACCCTTACAGAGTTACCCTTACAGAGTTACCCTTACAGAGTTACCCTTACAGAGGGTAAATATTATGTTAACCCTTACAGAGTTACCATTACAGAGGGTAAATATTATGTTAATCCTTACAGAGTTACCCTTACAGAGTTACCCTTACAGAGGGTACATATTATGTTAATCCTTACAGAGTTACCCTTACAAAGGGTAAATATTATGTTAACCCTTACAGAGTTACCCTTACAGAGTTACCCTTACAGAGGGTAAATATTATGTTAACCCTTACAGAGTTACCCTTACAGAGGGTAAATATTATGTTAACCCTTACAGAGTTACCCTTACAGAGGGTACATATTATGTTAACCCTTACAGAATTACCCTTACAGAGGGTAAATATTATGTTAACCCTTACAGAGTTACCCTTACAGAGGGTAAATATTATGTTAACCCTTACAGAGTTACCCTTACAGAGGGTAAATATTATGTTAACCCTTACAGTTACCCTTACAGAGGGTAAATATTGTTTTAAACCCTTACAGAGTTACCCTTACAGAGTTACCCTTACAGAGGGTAAATATTGTTTTAAACCCTTACAGAGTTACCCTTACAGAGTTACCCTTACAGAGTTACCCTTACAGAGGGTAAATATTATGTTAACCCTTACAGAGTTACCCTTACAGAGGGTAAATATTATGTTAACCCTTACAGAGTTACCCTTACAGAGGGTAAATATTATGTTAACCCTTACAGAGTTACCCTTACAGAGGGTAAATATTATGTTAACCCTTACAGAGTTACCCTTACAGAGTTACCCTTACAGAGTTACCCTTACAGAGTTACCCTTACAGAGGGTAAATATTATGTTAACCCTTACATTGTTACCCTTACAGAGGGTAAATATTATGTTAACCCTTACAGAGTTACCCTTACAGAGTTACCCTTACAGAGGGTAAATATTGTTTTAACCCTTACAGAGTTACCCTTACAGAGGGTAAATATTGTTTTAACCCTTACAGAGTTACCCTTACAGAGGGTAAATATTGTTTTAACCCTTACAGAGTTACCCTTACAGAGGGTAAATATTATGTTAACCCTTACAGAGTTACCCTTACAGAGGGTAAATATTGTTTTAAACCCTTACAGAGTTACCCTTACAGAGTGACCCTTACAGAGTTACCCTTACAGAGGGTAAATATTATGTTAACCCTTACAGAGTTACCCTTACAGAGGGTAAATATTGTTTTAACCCTTACAGAGTTACCCTTACAGAGGGTAAATATTATGTTAACCCTTACAGAGTTACCCTTACAGAGTTACCTTTACAGAGTTACCCTTACAGAGTTACCCTTACAGAGGGTAAATATTGTTTTAACCCTTACAGAGTTACCCTTACAGAGGGTAAATATTATGTTAACCCTTACAGAGTTACCCTTACAGAGGGTAAATATTATGTTAACCCTTACAGAGTTACCCTTACAGAGGGTAAATATTATGTTAACCCTTACAGAGTTACCCTTACAGAGTTACCCTTACAGAGTTACCCTTACAGAGGGTAAATATTATGTTAACCCTTACAGAGTTACCCTTACAGAGGGTAAATATTGTTTTAACTTGTATAGCAGTGTTTTTCAAAGGAGCCTAAGTAATCTCTGATCTTGGTTACTGGAGGATTCACATCCCCTTTGCTTTCAAAGCTATTAACCCTTACAATACATCTCCAGTTTAGAAACTCTACAAAGACAAACAAACACAGATGGGTATTGAATATCAAGTAAACACAGTTCAAACGGATTGTTTAGGTTCTGGAACCTATAAAAGGTATGGATTGTTTGGTTGTGGTCTCATGACATAGAAAGCTACAGTATAGAGCTTAGAGCTGTTCCTCTTTGACTTCATCATTTCTGTACAATCAAGCCAAGGCCCCTGGTAGCGAGGTACAGAAATACTGTAGATTTGAGTTTATTTAGGTTTATTTTATCAACCACATCCTCGTTCTTATGATCACCTCATCTGTGCAGGTTCCCAGTAGTCTATTTTTGATAGAATGGGGATGTGGGTGAGGATAAGGGGTATCTGTGGGGGAGAAAGGTGGAGGAATATGGAAGCCCATGTGGTCTGGGCCATCGCTAAGGTCTACTGACTGTTAACGTTCCACATATGAATTCCTCTCTTTCTGAACCAGAATGTGTGTTATTCTAGAGCTGCTTTTGTTCCACACAGAAACCTCTCCCCTCTCCTTCAGGTTGTTTTTACAGGGTGGTCATGTTTGTCTTTTCTGATTTCCACAAGTAGAAAGGTCTGTTAGTGTTTCTGGTCCTGGTCTGTGATTGGTGGATCTCTGGGTGTCCTGGGCAGGTCATGAAAGGGCTCCATCTCTCCAGGGATCGGTGAGGGTGGGGGAGGACTGGGGTGAGGGCAGGGGGAGGGTGAACAAGTGTGGGTAAGGTGTTTCGGGTAATTGGCAAATCTCATGTAAGCTGCTTCTGTTTTTGTTCAGTCTCTGTAAACCTGCTCCATTTAACCTCCTTCCCCAAATCGTAGGAAAATAGTAGAGAACAATTGTCATAATTCAACTTAAACTCTGGTGTGGATCCAGGCTTAGCTCTCATTTAAAACTTGTATTTTATCTAAAAAATATTTTTTTAAATCATAGTTCCTGAAAACGCATTTCTGGATTGTTCCTGGAATGTGTCTCAATACCAACAACTGTGACGTGGACAAGTTAGTTCAGATTTCTATCACATCAACAGTGTAAGCAAAACAATTGTATTAGTGCACACTGAATAAGTGCTATGGTAACCATATATCCTTCTTGGAGCTCGTTTTCATGCAGGTATACATTCTTGTCTGACCCCAGAGTAAGACACTATAGTCTCTAACACAGGGCTCTCCAACCCTGTTCCTGGAGAGCTACCCTCCTGTAGGTTTTTGCTCCGATCCCAGTTGTAACTGACCTGATTCAGTTTATCAACTAGATAATTATTAGAATTAGGTGTACTAGATTAGGGTTGGAACAAAAACCTACAGGACGATGGCTCTCCAGGAACAGGGTTGGAGAACCCTGTGGAGAGCACTGCTCTAACTCATTCCTGGGTGTGTGTTTCCAGGCAGTGTGAGGTAACCATGGTTAGCGCTGGGTTCATACCCAGGCCTGTAAATAAAGTCAGGATTAGATCAGAGACAATGGTCCTTTCACACTGGATTCAGATTGACCCTAAAAACAAACGTCTGGATTACTGTCTTTCCACATGTTGGAATGTAATTTATGTAAGCATGTACAGTATATGGATTTCATTTTACATGGATTATGAGCTGTGTTCTGTGTACCAGCTTGTATTCATCTCGCCATTTGTATTTGATTTCAATTGTATGCAATTGGATAGGCCTTTTAAAGAACACTTGACAGAGGCATTTGAGGTCATTCTCTTATGATCCCCACCAGTGAAATGTGCCAGACAGCCCATTCTCCTACGGAATAAGTCGGGAGGTGCCGATTCTGCAGAGACCAGATTACGTTTGGATTTGGAGAAATATGGACGCTATGTCGTCCACTAGGGACAACGTGAGCGCCTATTACCTTCTAGCAGGCTGGCGGCTTGCTGGGGTGTTGTGGATGGGGGATGGTCGTGAAAGCCGTAGACTCCAGCTCTGAAAGTTGTGTGTTCAATCCTAGTGCTAGACACTCTTTTTTGTTTTAAGCCTTTCCCAAGCCTTAACCCTAACCTTAACCATTCGGAATGATTGCCTAAACTTTTGCGTAGTATGACAGACAGCTAAGATACAGTACCAAATGGCATAATTAAAGCATCAAGCCATGACTTCCTTCTGTCACAGTTAAAACATGGCAACTCCCCGCGATGGTGTAATACTGTTACTGCAGTTACGCCATGTGTTGGCCTTTTATTTGGAGATTGGGTTGCAGATTGTGTGTGTGTGTGTGTGTGTGTGTGTGTGTGTGTGTGTGTGTGTGTGTGTGTGTGTGTGTGTGTGTGTGTGTGTGTGTGTGTGTGTGTGTGTGTGTTAGAGGTTGACATGGGAACAGGACTCACATGGGTCTTGTGGGTGGTTCAGGATTTTGTCAGGAATGAGAGTCAAGTTCTAGAGTCAGGACGGGACAGGATCGACACTCCACAGAGACAGGCAGTACAGGAATAGTTATAAATATAGTGTTTTTTGGGGTGGGGGGTTAGAAATATGTAATGTATGGAGGATTTCATTAAAGAAACTGTGTGTAGGCCATTTCCACCCCCCGCTGGCTCACTGTCACTCCACATTCCAGTTGCAGCCAGTCACTACTTAGCTACGAGCAGCTAATGGAGCAAATTATTTCTGACTTCTGCACGTAAAAACTAGCACGGGACCGAATGGGAGGGAATTTTATTGGGACGGTACAGGAAAGTTATTTGGTTTTAGAAATGTTGCGGAATCAGGACAGTACGGGGAAAACAATTTCAAGACAGGACGGGACAGCAATGAATTTTCACTCCCATGTCAACCTGTATTGTGTGTGTGTGTGTGTGTGTGTGTGTGTGTGTGTGTGTGTGTGTGTGTGTGTGTGTGTGTGTGTGTGTGTGTGTGTGTGTGTGTGTGTGTGTGTGTGTGTGTGTGTTGTGTGTGTGGTCTCATGTTGCTGCTGGCGTCCTTGTTTTTCCCTTGGGAGTAGCAGTGTGTGTACAGTATGTCTGGGTAACTGATATTCCATTCTCAACAGTTTGGTGCCACACTTCATTGACCTTTAGCCTTTTAATCAGTTTTCCAATTGGTCACATGTACTAATTCTACACAGCAACACAGCTGAACATCTCTCTATAACTTATGCTGGAAAGTACAGTAATAGATGGAAAGATTATTAGCTAGCTAGATAATTAGCTATACAGGCAGACACACATACTTATCTGGATTCATTGCTATTGTAAAGTCAGTGGCTTCTCTGTGCTGTATTGTGTGTGGTGTATCTGAGTGTGTTGTTGGCCTTTAGATGTTGGCACAGTGACTAAGATAGCCATGAAGAAACCTCCCCACCAGGCAGAGATTAGAGCCTCAGATGCCTCCATCTGTCCCCCTGTCTCTACCATGCTTCTGCCCAGCCAGGTACAGCCTCGGATGGGCCACGTAGATGGGCTGGGGCCCTGGAGGTCTGGACGACCAGAGTGGAGAGGCATGGGGGCAGAGAGGCAGTGGGCATAGAGGAGGCCATGGGGTGGGCTGGGAGCACTCAATGACTTTTGACTCTGTCAGTTAAACTGTCTTCAAACTTTTGAAACAGAGAGTGAGAGAGAAAGAACACATTGAACAGAAAAAAAGAGAGAAAGGAAAATCAGGGAAGAGAGAGCGAGTGGTATTGATCAGTGAGGTATATATTTCCAGTCGTAGTGGAACACATGGAGAGTGGTGAGAGGTATCAGAGGGATCAGATGTTGGATGGAAGAAGAGGGGAAAGGAAGAGCAGAAGAGATGAGGAAAGGCAGAGGAGTGGAGGATTAGTATGGTTCTACAGCATTGTAGCATGTGTCTGGAAACCTCTGCAGAGGTGCTGTCAGATCATATTACTGAATATTTGCCAGCTCTGTCGTTCCCTATCTCCATACTCATCTCTCTATCCCTCTCATTCTCTATCTCTCTGCCTGTCTGTCTCTCCCTATCTCTGTCCTCATCTCTCTATCCCTCTCATTCTCTGTCTCTCTTCTGTCTGTCTCTCCCTATCTTCGTCCCCATCTCTCTATCCTTCTCATTCTCTGTCTCTCCCTATCTCTGTCCCAATCTCTCTATCCCTCTCATTCTCTGTCTCTCTTTCTGTCAGTCTCTCCCTATCTCTGTCCCCATCTCTCTATCCTTCTCATTCTCTGTCTCTCCCTATCTCCATCCCCATCTCTCTATCCCTCTCATTCTCTCTCTCCCTATCTCTGTCCCCATCTCTCTATCCCTCTCATTCTCTGTCTCTCTGTCTGTCTATCTCTCCCTATCTCTGTCCCCATCTCTCTATCCCTCTCATTCTCTGTCTCTCTGTCTGTCTATCTCTCCCTATCTCCGTCCCCATCTCTCTATCCCTCTCATTCTCTGTTTCTTTGTCTGTCTCTCCTTCAGTCCGTCCATCCGTTTGTTTCCTCATCCGTCTCTCTCTCTCTCTCTCTCTCTCTTTCTAGCTATTTTTCTGTTCATAAATTTTATTACAGTGTCTCTGCCCGGTCAAGTGGATATCCAAACTGCTACAGCTGTCATAGTGACAACCGGTCTTTTTAATCCTTTGATCTCAGACTACTGGCCACTCACCAAGACCACACTCCCCTAAAATACTTAGGACACCCACACATACACGCACACACGCACACACACACACACAAACACACGCAGATGCACACACGCGCACACACGCACACGCACACACGCACACACACACACACGCACACACGCGCACACACGCACACACGCACACACGCACACACGCACACACACATACTCCCCTGAAAATACTTAGGACACCCACCCACACACACAAACCCACACATGCACACACACACACGCACACACACATACTCCCCTGAAAACACTTAGGACAGTCTGTCTCTAGCCTACACACCTCCCTTGCTAATGTGTTAAATTTGGGACCTCTCCTGGCATGGACCAGCAGGCTGTGTGCTGATCATGTGATTTACACTTAAGATATATCCAGACCTTGAAGTAGAATGCGAAAACAAATATATACTCGTCACTACAATGTTACTGCACAGAGATCAGTATTTTATGAGTGGAAGTAGTCCTCAACTTATTGAAGATTGTAGGTACCAGTTCAGTTAACCACCCCTCCAGACAGTTCAGAACCGGGCCACCATGGTTGTTGTGTAAACAATGTGTTGTTGTTCTGCATGCTGAAACACATTGTTCGGTTCTGTAGTTCCAAACAGAGCAGAGCTGAGGCAGTTTGAACTGGGCTTAATATTGGGTCAAGTCTGCTTGCATGGCAAACTGGGAGAGAATATTACGCAAGTGTGGGACTATGACTGAACAACACATAGTGAACAACACCACTGCAAGAAGAGAAGATGAAAGATTTGGGCAAATATATTAACGTAACACCATGTTTTCATGTTTGAAGGTTTAGGTCGTCAGATCAGCTATACATGAAAGACAAACACATACACACTCGCACATATTGGTGAGCACAATATGTTTTTTAAATGGTCCATAGATTGTCAGTCTACTAGCTAAGGAAGTCAGTCTGTCAGATTCTGTCAGATTCCAATATTAGAACAATAACGGGTGTCATTTACCAGAACAGCCATTAACACCACCCACTGGGCACAAACTGGTTAAATCATCCTAGGTCTTTTTGTCAATTACAGCTGGTGCGCGATGTCTAATATTAAAGAATTGTCAAGCTATTGCTCACCTCAGGTAGAGTACCTTATGATAAGCTGTAGATCACGCTATCTACCAAGAGAGTTCTCATCTATATTATTTGAAGCCGTCTATTTACCAGCACAGACCGATGCTGTCACTAAGAGCTCACTCAACCAACTCTATAAGGCCATAAGCAAAGAAGAAAATGCTCACCATGGAGTGGCGCTCCTAGTGACCGGGGATTTTAATGCAGGCAAACTTAAATCAGCTTTACCAAATTTTTACCAGCATGTCACATGTGCAACCAGAGGAAAAAAACCTCTAGACCACCTTTACTCCACACACAGAGATGCGTACAAAGCTCTCCCTCGCCCTCCATTTGGCAAATCCGACCATAATTATATCCTCCTGATTCCTGCTTACAAGCAAAAACGAAAGCAGGAAGTATCAGTAACTCGCTCAATACGGAAGTGGTCAGATGGCACGGATGCTACACTACAGGACTGTTTTGCTAGCACAGGCTGGAATATGTTCCAGGATTCATCCAATGGCATTGAGGAGTATGCATCCACAGTCATCTGCTTCATTAATAAGTACATCGTCGATGTCGTCCACACAGTGACCGACCGTACGTACATATCCCAACCACAAGCCATGGATTACAAGCAACATCCGCATCGCGCTAAAGACTAGAGCTGCCACTTTCAAGGAGCGGGACACTAATCTGGACGCCTATAAGAAATCCTGCTATGCCCTCAGACAAACCATCAAACAAGCAAAGTGTCAATACAGAATTAAGATTGAAACCTACTACACCGGCTCTGATGCTCGTTGGATGTGGCAGGGCTTTAAAACTATTATGGACTACAAAGGGAAACCCAGACATGTGCTGACCAGTGACGCAAGCCTACCAGACGAGCTAAATGTCTTTTATGCTCGCTTTGAGGCAAGCAACATTGAAGCATGAATGAGAGCACCAGCTGTTCTGGATGACTGTGTGATAACGCTCTCGGGAGCCGATGTAAGCAAGACCTTTAAACAGGTCAACGTTCACAAAGCGGCGGGGCCAAATGGATTCCTAGGACTCAAAGCATGCACGGACCAACTGGCAAGTGTCTTCATTGAAATTATTAACCTCTCCCTAACTCTGTCATACCTACATATTTCAAGCAGACCACCGTAGTCCCTGTGCCCAAGGACGCAAATGTAACCTGCCTAAATGATTACCGCCCCATGGCACTCACGTTGGTAGCCATGAAGTGCTTTGAAAGGCTGGTCATGGCTCACATCAACAGAATCCTCCTGGATACCCTAGACCCACTCCAATTCACAGACCGCCCCAACAGATCCACAGATGACGCAATCTCAATCACACTCCACACTGCCCTTTCCCACCTGGACAAAAGGAACACCTATGTGAGAATGCTATTCATTGACTCCAGCTCAGCGTTGAACACCATAGTGCCCACGAAGCTCATCACTAAGCTAAGGACCCTGGGACTAAACACCTCCTTCTGCAACTGGATCCTGGACTTTCTGACGGGCCACCCCCAGGTGGTAAGGGTAGGCAACAACTTGTCTGCAATGCTGATCCTCAACACTGGGGCCCCTCAGGGGTGTGTACCTAGTCCCCTCCTGTACTCCCTGTTCACCCACGACTGCATGACCAAACACAACACCAACACCATCATTAAGGTTGCTGATGACACAGTGGTAGGCCTGATCACCGACAATGATGAGACAGCCTATAGGGAGGAGGTCAGAGATCTGGCGGTGTGATGCCCGGACAACAACCTCTCCCTCAATTTGAGCAAGACACAGGAGCTGATCGTGGACTACAGGGAAAGCTGGGCCAAACAGGCCCCCTTTAACGTCAACGGGACTGTTGTAGAGCGGGTTGAGAGTTTCACGTTCCTTGGTCTCCACATCACCAATCATCTATCATAGTCCAAACACACCAAGACAGTAGTGAAGAGGGCATGACAAAACCTTTTCCCCCTCAGGAGACTGAAAAGATTTGGCATGGGTCCCCAGATCCTCAAAAAGTTCTACAGTTGCACTATCGAGACCATCCTGACTGGTTGCATCACAGCCTGTTATGGCAACTGCTCAACATCTGACCATAAGCCGCTACAGAGGGTAGTGCGTACGGCCCAGTACATCACTGGGGGCAAGCTTCCTGCAATCCAGGACCTATATAATAGGCTGTGTCAGAGGAAAGCCCATCAAATTGTCAGAGACTCCAGTCAGTCATCATAGACTGTTTTCTCTGCTACCGCACGGCTAGTGGTACCAGAGCGCCAAGTCTAGGACCAAAAGGCTCCTTAACAGCTTCTAACCCCAATCCATAAGAGTGCTGAACAATTAATCAAATGGCCACCGGACTATTACATTGACCCCCCCCCCTCCATTTGTTTTGTACACTGCTGCTATTCTCTGTTTATTATCAATGCATAGTCACGTCACCCTTCCCTACATGTACAAATTACCTCTAACCTGTACCCCCGTACACTGACTCGGTACCACTACCCCCTGTATATGGCCTCGTTATTGTTATGTTATTTTGTTACGTTTTATTATTTTTTAATTTAGTTTATTTGGTCAATATTTTCTACAATCCTCTTGAACTGCATTGTTGGTGAAGTGCTTGTAAGTAAGCATTTCACAGTAAGGTCTACACTTGTTTTACTCGGCGCATGTGACAAATGTGACACATTTTTTGTTTGATTTTGATATGATTTATCAACATATTGTGATGTGTAATCTATGTGGAAAACACACTGGATTTGAAAAAAGCAATCAACAAAAACTGTTCTTTTGAGGGTATCATTTAAACCACAGGATTATGTCGATATGGTTTCCAATTTTCAACATAGACAAACCTTTTTTTCACCTTTATTTAACCAGGCAGGCCATTCAAAAACAAGTTCTCATATACAACTGCGACCTGGCCAAGATAAAGCAAAGCAGTGCGACAAAAACAATAACACAGAGTTACACATGGGATAAACAACCGTACAGTCAATAACACAATAGAAAAATCTTTATACAGTGTGTGCAAAAGGATCGGTATCATAGTCAGTTTTACGAGGGTATGTTTGGCAGCATGAGTGAAGGAGGCTTTGTTGCGAAATAGGAAGCCGATTCTAGATAATATTTTGTGTTGGCGATGCTTAATATGAGACTGGAAGGAGAGTTTACAGTCTAACCAGACACCTATGTATTTATAGTTTTCCACATATTCAGAACCGTCCAGAGTAGCGATGCTAGTCCGGCGGACAGGTGTGTGCAGCAATCAGTTGAAGAGCATGCAT
Source organism: Oncorhynchus clarkii lewisi (assembly GCF_045791955.1). Taxonomy (NCBI): domain Eukaryota; kingdom Metazoa; phylum Chordata; class Actinopteri; order Salmoniformes; family Salmonidae; genus Oncorhynchus; species Oncorhynchus clarkii. The sequence goes on from NC_092148.1 coordinate 67,678,846, forward strand.
TTAATTTTACTACCATTAAAGAGCATTTGGAGGCCACAGAAGGACTGTTGTATGGCATTGAAGCTCGTTTGGTAGTTTGTTAAACACTTCTTCGGGATTAAATCCCGTTAACGGGATAGATTTGACAACATCCGGTGAAGTTGCAGAGCGCTAAATTAAAATTACATTATTAGAAATATTTAACTTTAATGGAAATACAAGCGTTATACATCAAAATAAAGCTTAACTTCTTGTTAATCCAGCCGCTGTGTCAGATTTCAAAAAGGCTTTACGGCGAATGCACACCATGCGATTATCTGAGGACCGCGACCCGCATACAAAAGCATGAAAACCATTTTCCAACCAAACAGATGCATAACGAAAGTCAGAAATAGCAATAAAATAAATCACATACCTTTGAAGATATTCATCTTTTTGCAATCCCACATGTCTCAGTGACACAATGAATGGTCATTTTGTTCGATAAATTCCTTCTTTATATCCCCAAAATGTCAATTTATTTGGTGCCCTTGATTCAGAAATACACCGGTTCCAACTCGCCCAACATGCCTGCAAAGTATCTAATAAGTTACCTGTAAACTTGGTCCAAACATTTCAAACAACGTTTCTAATCCAACCCTTAATAATCAATCAAATTTAAGAATAGGACTACTTCCTCATTTTTCAAAAGAAAATCATCGAACAATTTCTAAAGACTGTTGACATCTAGTGGAAGCCATAGGAACTGCAATCTGGGCCGTAATAAATCAGGTGTCATCTGCATAGGGGTGTATCAAATAATCACCCGCAGCAAGAGCGACATCATTGATTTATACAGAGAAAAGAGTCTGCCTGAGAATTGAACCCGGTGGCACCGCAATAGAGACTGCCAGAGATCCGGACAACAGGCCCTCCGATTTGACACACTGAACTCTATCTGAGAAGTAGTAAGTGAACCAGGCGAGGCAGACATTAGAGAAAACAAGGCAATGGAGTCTGCCGATAAGAATACGGTGATTGACAGAGTCAAAGCTTTGGCCGGATCAATGAAGACGGCTGCACAGTACTGTATTTTATCGATGGCGGTTATAATATCGTTTAGGTCCTTGAGCGTGGCTAAGGTGCACCTGTGACCAGCTCGGAAACCGGATTGCATAGCGGAGAAGGTACAGTGGGATTCAAAATGGTCGGTGATCTCTTTGTTCACTTGAATTTCGGAGACTTTAGAAAGGCAGGGAAGGATGGATAGAGGTCTGTAACAGTGTGGGTCTAGAGTGTCTCCCCCTTTGAAGAGGGGGATGACTGTGGCCGCTTTCCAATCTTTAGGACTCTCAGACAATACGAAAGAGAGGTTGAACGGACTAGTAATAGGGTTTGCAACGATGTCGGCGGATAATTTTAGGAAGAGAGGGTCCAGATTGTCTAGCCCAGCTGATTTGTAGGGATCCAGATTTTGCAGCTCTGTCAGAACATCAGGTCTCTGGATTTGGGTGAAGGAGAAGCAGGGGAGGCTTGGGCCAGTTGCTGCGGGGGGTGCAGAGCTGTTGGCCGGGGTTGGGGCAGTCTGTTGGACTGCATGGCCAGCCGTGGAGCAATGCTTATTGAAATTCTCAATTATCGTGGATTTATTGGTGGTGACAGTGTTTCCTAGTCTCAGTGCAGTGTACAGCTGGGAGGAGGTGTTCTTACCCAAAACTTTTTGGAATTAGTGCTGCAGCATGCAAATTTCTGTTAGAAAAAGCTAGCCTTTGCTTTTCTAACTGACTGTGTATATTGGTTCCTGACTTTCCCGAAAAGTTGCATATTGCGGGGACTATTCAATGCTTGTGCAGTGCGCCACAGGATGTTTTTGTGCTGGTCAAGGGCAGTCAAGTCTGGAGTGAACCAAGGGCTATGTCTGTTCTTAGTTCTACATTTTTTGAAAGGGGCATGCTTATTTAAGATGGTGAGGAAAGCACTTTTAAAGAACAACCAGGCATCCTCTACTGACGGGATTATGTCAATATCCTTCCAAAATACCCGGGCCAGGTCTATTAGAAAGGCCTGCTCGCTGAAGTGTTTTAGGACCCATTACGGACGCAGGCAATGAGGCAGTGATTGCTGAGATCCTGGTTGAAGACAGCAGAGGTGTATTTAAAGGACAAGTTGGTCAGGATGATATCAATAAGGTTCCCCATGTTTACGGATTTGGGGTTGTTCATGGTAGGTTCCTTGATAATTTGTGTGAGATTGAGGGCATATAGCTTAGACTGTAGGACGGCCGGGGTGTTAAGCATATCCCAGTTTAGGTCATCTAACAATATGAACTCTGACATTAGATGGGGGGCAATCAATTTGCATATGGTGTCCAGGGCACAGCTGGGAGCTGAGGGGGGTCTGTAACAAGCGCTAACAGTGAGGGACTTATTTCTGGCGAGATGGAATTTTAAAAGTAGAAGCTCGAACAGTTTGGGCATAGACCTGGATATTATGACAGAACTCTACAGTAGATTGCAAATTCCGCTCCCTTTAGCAGTACTTTCTTGATGGAAAATGTTGTAATTGGGGATGGAAATTTCAGAATTTTTGGTGGCCTTCCTAAACCAGGATTCAGACACAGCTTGGACATCAGGGTTGGCGGAGTGTGCTAAAGCAGTGAATAAAACAAACTTAGGGAGGAGGCTTCTGATGTTACTATGCATGAACCCAAGGCTTTTATGGTTACAGAAGTCAACAAATGAGAGCGCTCGGGGACACACAGGGCCTGGGTTAACCTCTACATCACCAGAGGAACAGAGGAGGAGTAGGATGAGGGTATGCCTAAAGGCTATAAGAACTGGTCATCTAGTGCATTGGGAACAGAGAATAAAAGGAGCAGATATCTAGGCGTGGTAGAATAGATTCAGGACATAATGTACAGACAAGGGTAGGGTAGGGTGCAAGTGCAGTGGAAGTAAACCTAGGCATTGAGTGACTATGAGAGAGGTTGCATCTCTGGAGGTGCCAGTTAAGCTAGGTGTTGTCTCCGCATGTTTGGGGCGTGGGACAAAGGAGCTCTCTGGGGCATGTTGGACTAGGGGCTCCGTAGTGAAATAAAACAATGAGAGATACCCTAAACAACAGTTTACAAGGTATTTTGACATTAGGCATAAAGCAATCACATGTGTTGATTGGGAGAGCTAAGACAACAACGGGTAAACAGTTAAGACAACAACAACGGGTAAATGGCGATGAATTGGCAGAGAGGGTCAGTTAGCTACACACTGAGTTCGAGGCTGGGGCCGACAGATAAACAAAATGAAGTACCATGTTAATGAACAGTCCAGCAGGCATCAGCTGTGTAGTTGAGTGATCATAGATATAAAACATATTGTATAAAACATGTTGAATTTGTAACTTTGAAACAATGTCTGATCTTCAACGTAATCTCCACTATAAGAAAAAGTAACTGTAGGCTGGGCAGCACCTCCTAGAGAGAGGATCTATCTACAGCTATGCATTTGGTCTCTCATCCAGGGTTTTAACCAATACCAGTCCTGCTCAGCTTTGATATTTGTCACTGACTGTTACCAATGTTCTATTGTGAGAATGACTATTGAGAAGTCTCCACTTAATAAATTCGCTGCTGCTTTCAATGTCATTCCAAAGGGTAGGTTTAACAGAGCAAATGGAACCATATATCATCAACAATGCTATTCAGGTCTGTATAGCATTTGGGAAGTCATAAATAGCTATTGTTTAAATTCAAACCAGGATAAAAAAAAAAAAAAATACATATAGGCCTAGAGTTTCAAGCTTTGTGAAACGGAGTCGAGAAGCGGTGAGTGGTGGTGAGTTTAATAATGCAATGAACATCTAACGATGCAAAACAAGAGTAGCGTCTGGACATGAAACACATAACCAATACTGCCTGGGGAATGAAACTAAGGGAGTGATAGATACAGGGGAGGTAATCAGTGATGTGATGGAGTCCAGGACTGTCTCATGATGAAGCACCAATCCGAGTAACGATGGTGCCAGTTGTGCGTAATTAAGGTTGTCAGAGCCAGTGATTAGTAAACCGTCAGTCATATAGGGTTAGCGGGAGTAGACATGACAGTACCCCCCCCCCCCCCCCCCCCCGACGCGTGGCTCCTGATGTGCGGCCTAAGCCGCAGGTCAACACCGGCCAAGGGACGGCCCCGAGGACAAGGAGCTTGCCAGTCTGGATGGCAAAGGTGTAAATCACGGATGATGTTGGGATCCAAAATGTCCATCACCGGATTCCAACACCGCTCCTCTGGACCGTACCCCTACCAGTCCACCAGGTACAGGAGCTTACCTCCATGAAGTCGGGAGTCCAGTAGGAATCTGACAGCATAGGCGGGACCTCCCTCGACGTCCAGGGGAGGCGGAGGGCTGTCGTGGGGGACAGCCTCAACCAGGGGAGCAAGAACCACCGGCATGAGAAGGGAGACATGAAATGAAGGTGAGAGACGGTAGTCACTGGGGAGCTGTAATCTATGAGTCACCTTGTTGACCCTCCAGAGAATCTTGAACGGCCCCACAAACTGGGGGCTCAGCTTCTTGCAGGGCAGGCGGAGTGGGAGGTTCCTGGTGGAGAGCCAGACACCAGAATGGAACATGGGAGCCTCCCTGCGGTGACGATCCGCTTGCTCTTTCTGATGGTGGACACTGCACTGGAGTGTCACGTGGGCATCGCTGCACACTTCTTCTGTGAACCACTCATCCACCGCAGCAGCTTCAGTCTGGCCTGGGGTCCACGGAGACAGGACCGGCTGATAACCCAGAACACACTAGAAGGGAGTCAGCCCGGTGGAGGAGTGACATAATGAATTCTGGGTGTACTCCGCCCAGGGAAGTAATCGGGCCCACTCCCCCTGCCGATTTTGTCAGTGGCTCCTTGGGAACCTCCCCAGCTTCTGGTCCATCCTCTCCACCTACCCGGAAGTGAGGCTGACCATAACCCAGAGCTTCTCCATGAAGGCTCTCCATTCCGTGATGTGATTTGGAGGCCACGGTCAGAGACGATGTCCTCCGGAAAGTCATAATGCCGGAAGACCTGCTGGAACAGTGCCTCAGCGACCTGGAGAGCAGTAGGGATACCAGAGAGTGGGATGAAACAACAGGATTTGGAGAATCTATCCACAACCACCAAAATAGTGGTGAAATCATCAGAGGGGAGATCAGTGACAAAATCAGTGGATAGATGACAACAGGGACCCTGAGGCACGGGAAGGGGAAATAGGTTCCCTGCCCACGTGACACTCCATGCTGGGGAGATTTATTTTTGGCACATACCGAGCAGGGCCTCCAGTAATTATCGGAGATAGATTGAGTAGTATTTAGCTATATGACGGGACCCCTATAGATTTACAGTGGGGCAAAAAAGTATTTAGTCAGCCACCAATTGTGCAGGTTCTCCCACTTAAAAAGATGAGAAAGGCCTGTAATTTCATCATAGGTACTTTTTTGTCCCACTGTATATATATACCTATAGGGGTCTCGTGAACCTAAGTACTGTATATATACAGTGGGACAAAAAAGTATTTAGTCAGCCACCAATTGTGCAAATTCTCCCACTTAAAAAGATGAGAGAGGCCTGTAATTTTCATCATAGGTACACTTCAAGTATGACAGACAAAATTAGAAAAAAAATCACATTGTAGGATTTTTTATTAATTTATTAGCAAATTCTGTCCGTGGCTCCACTACAGACCCTGGTTTGATTCCAGGCTGTATCACAACCGACCATGATTGGGAGTCCCATAGGGCGGCGAGCAATTGGCCCAGCATCATTAGGGTTTGGCCGGGGTAGGCCGCCCTTTGAAATAAGAATTTGTTCTTAACTGACTTACCTAGTTAAATAAAATAAATAAAAACAAGTAAAAAGTTTGGACACACATACTCATTCCAGGGTTTTTCTTTATTTCTACTGTTTTGTACATTGTAGAATAATAGTGAAGATATAAAAACTATGAAATAGCACATATGGAATCATGTAGTCACCAAAAAAGTGTTAAACAAATCAAAATATAATGTATATTTGAAATTCTTCAAAGTAGCCACCCTTTGCCTTGCCACCAGCTTCATGAGGTAGTCACGTGGGATGCATTTCAATTAACAGGTGTGCTTTGTTAAAAATTAATTTGTCGAATTTCTTTCAGAATCAGTCTGTTTTGATCAGAGAAAATCACTGCAATTACCGTGCATTAGCTGTCGCACTGATATTTAATGAACAAAGTTAAAGTTAAGGCTATTTTACAAACTAACGTAACAGTATTTATTCAACGATAAAATGAGTAACACATCCATGGTTACTGTAACAATAAATGTCTTATTGTGTAATCATAGAAATTGTGCATCTTCAAGATAGCATGCAAAAGTCTCAGGTCTATGCAGATCTTCACAATTGCTATAATAATCTGTGCAGAATCTCGAATGACATTGATCACTTGCACCTTGTATTAATAATCTCAATTGCAATCCAGGTAATTCGGTTATGCTATTAGATGAAGCATAGTGACTGATAATACATTAAGTTGTTGTATAAATAAACAAAATATTTGACATTGTATTGCCATTTTAACTTTGTTGTGCTTTTAAATGGTTGAAAGCGCAACGATAACACATTGGGAATTCAACAAAGTTTTGGTTGTCTTTTTGAATGGCTGAAAATAGGTTGTAATCTCATTGATCAACATATCAACCAAATATTACCCAACGAGTATCACATCTCTGCTGGGCAAGTACGTGAGCTCTTGGAGAAGCAGAACGTTTTCTATGAAGAAATGATAGTTCAGCAGGAAAATAACTTTAAAAGCTTCATACAAATGTTCATGGAGTCTACCAACAAACAGCTGGACGACCCGACTGAATATGTACATAGCATTAAAACAAGCCTTCAGTTCACACTGAATGTATTGAAGACCCCACAGGATACACTTTCCAGAAACTGTTCCTCTATGCGGAATGAAATCACCACAGTCAGGGAGGGCCTCCAGAACATGTCTGGGAAGGCTGATTACCTGGATGGACAATCGAGGATAAATAATCTTGTAATAGATGGTATCCAGGAGTGGGCCGTACGCACTACCCTCTGTAGTGCCTTGTGGTTGGAGGCCGAGCAGTTGCCATACCAGGCAGTGATGCAACCAGTCAGGATGATCTTGATGGTGCAGCTGTAGAATCTTTTTGAGGATCTGAGGACCCATGCCAAATCTTTTCAGTCTCCTGAGGGTGAATAGGTTTTGTTGTCCCCTCTTCACGACTGTCTTGGTGTGCTTGGACGATGTTAGTTTGTTGGTGATGTGGACACCAAGGAACTTGAAGCTCTCAACCTGCTCCACCACAGCCCCGTCAATGAGAATGGGGGCGTGCTCGGTCCTCCTTTTCCTGTAGTTCACAATCATCTCCTTTGTCTTGATCACGTTGAGGGAGAGGTTGTTGTCCTGGCACCACACGATCAGGCCTACTGTTGTGTCATCTGCAAACTTAATGATGGTGTTGGAGGCGTGCCTAGCTGTGCAGTCATGAGTGAACAGGGCGTACAGGAGGGGACTGAGAAAGGAAAGAAGAAAGGATTCTATCATGATTCCAACTGATGTCATATACCCTCATAAAAGATTTTATCAGGAAGGAGAGGCAATGCATGTTTGAATTTCATCAAGTAGAAAGGGAAGAGGTAGAAAGGATGCTGTTGTCGCTTCGGATGATAATACAAATCCTATAAACTGTATTAAGTAGATTATTAGAAAAATTGTATCTGTACAAAACAAGGATTATTTCTCAAGTAATGAACTGATAATGGGTTTCCAGCATGCATACAAAGAAGGGTATTCTACGAGTATGGCCTTAGCACAAATGACAGATGATTGGTTAAAGAGTATGGATGACAGGACGTCAGTTGGTGTACTGTTGCTAGATTTCGGTGCTGCTTTTGATGTAAATGATTATGAACTGTTACTAGCTCAACTCAAATGTTCTGATTTTAAATCTGCAGCTCTATCCTGGATGGAAAGCTATCTATCCAGGCGAAGGCAAAAAGTGTTCTTTAATGGTATTTTTTTCAAACAGTAATGATATACACTGTGGTGTTCCTCAAAGAAGTTGCTTAGGTCCACTTCTCTACTTTATCTTTACTAATGAACAAAGCAAGAGTGGTCATGAATGCTAATGACTCTACAATGTATAGCGCAGCATCAGAATTGAACTCGGCAAGTCAGTTAAGAACACAATGTTATTTACGATGACAGCTTAGGAACAGTGGGTTAACTGCCTTGTTCAGGGGCAGCACAACATATTTTTACCTTGTCAGCTCGGGGGATTCAATCTAGCAACTTTTTGGTTATTGGCTCAACGCTCTAACCACTAGGCTACCTACCTCCCCAATGTAATGAGAATGTAATGAGCAAACAGATGTACTGAGTAGTGAACTAAGTGGGTTGATATGGACAAATTGGTGTTGAACATTTCTAAAACAAAATGTATTGTATTTGGTTCAAGATATATGCTTGCTGATGATCCCCAATTGAATTTGTCAACGAATAAAACGCATGTAGAGCAAGTGAAAAAAACAACAACTTGGCTCCAACCTAGCTCTTCATTTCTCGATCTGTATGAATATTATCCAAATGCATCAGAATCTCTCATGGCTTCATGATAAAAACAAATTACTATCCAGTATTCTGATTTTCTTATTACGGAATGTTAGATATTTTTAAAAAGTAGTATTTTTCAGGCCAGTTAGTACATACTAGCAACATGCATAAGCACCAAACCAGACAGACAAATTCAGGGCAGCTAAGACAACCCAAGCCATGGACAAATGGCCTTAAATCTATAGTTTAATATAGAGCCATAGCTGAATGGAACTCTTTACCAATCCATATTTCTCAGCCAAAAAGTAAATCCACCTTCAAGAAAAAAATAACATATAATGCTATAGACCATATGACTGGACAGGAAATAGAAAGCATCAACTGAATGTTAAAAGTGTTTCCTGTCAGGTATTTACATTTTCTGTACTGTTTACTTGTTGAATGTTTGTGAAGTCTTGATTTTTTGTTGTCTGTAATGTCTTGTTAATTGGTGTTGGACCCCAGGAGGATTAGCTAGCGTTACAGCGTTAGCTAATGTGGATCCTAATAAAAATTATAAAAAGTACTGGTGATGAATGTCTCTCATCATAAGAGGAGCTTCATAAGAGGAGCTTCTCTTCAGCTCATCATAAACCCGTCATTGTACATAATGGTTAAATAAAGGTTAGATTTGAAAAAAATACAAAAAATAATAAAAATAGAAAATAACCATGACATCATTTAGCAGAGAGCGCTTTTTTAGCAAATAGAAAGAAGCCCTACGCCACAAACTCATCAGCCAATAAAGTCTTCATTATCCTATCACCTGATGATTGGGGTTATTGTAGATTTGAAGCCACTTACATTGAAACCACCGCTTGTTTCACTGTGATAAGCCTCTTTGACGGTCCTAATTATCCCTAATTGATTTCTGAGTTAATAAACAAATTAACTTCCTTCATCTTTATCTAGCATATGGTAATTATATTGTCCTCTGTGGCTGACAGCGTGGCACTTTCTAATGAGGAATATATTTAAAAAGAATGTTCATTTAATAAACTCAAGTTTGAATATTATTCTTTATTTTCTCACTGTGTCTCTCCCTCTCCCTCTCTCTCTTTCTCACCAAGGTGCTCTCCACTCCTCTCGTCATGGTAACTTGACCCATATGGCAGTTTGTTTGATGTGGTGCCCAGCAGTCATGTTTCCATTGGTCATCATGGCACCTTGCAGTGGTCACATTCCTGTCCTCCACGTGAGAGCATCTAAAACACACGCAGAGAAGACACACGCGCACACACTCACAATCAGAAGAGCAGGGGAATGCTGTCATTACTACATCCTCTCAGTAGCATGGGAGTGAAAGATGACCACACTCACTCCTACTTTATAGCCCTCCACTTGAGCCTTAAAGCTGAAATATGGAAAGGAATAATATCAGAATATATTTCACATTAGACACAGTGTCACGTCAGAAATCATTCAGAAATGGGATACATTTTATTCATGCAAGTGGAATGTTTCACAGATGTCAAGAAGCAGAGACACACAGAGAGAGAGAGAGAGAGAGAGAGAGAGAGATAGAGAGAGAGAGAGAGAGAGAGAGAGAGAGAGAGAGAGAGAGACAGAGAGACAGAGAGACAGAGAGAGAGAGAGGTAGGGAAAGAGAGGGTGAAATAAATGTCAGAATGCTTGATGAATGGAAAAAACACATTTTCAGACCATTTCATGTGATCTATGGGACACAGTCTCTCCAGTTCACACTCCAGACTCCCAATTTGACTTTGCCTGAGGTAGTTCACTGATATACAGATAAAGTCACTGGACACGTTGCATTGCGTATACAATAGACTATTCCGTTTTTTTAGGTCAATATGAAAGAAGACTGTATAATGGGTAACAGTTTCTGGGAAGGTACAACCAATTTAAAGATGAAATGTACTAATAAAAGATTGTCTTGACATTGTAATGATGGATATTTTATGTCCGTCTGTAATGGCAGAGGGTTCATTCAGTACTGGGAACAAGATCATAGGTCCTCCTCATATATGCTAACTGTGTGCTAATGGCTTGTGATCCTATCTGTGTGTGTGCTTGCCTGCGTGCAGGTGTGTGAGGAGAGATTGACTGTTAGATCAGAGTGATGGGAGTAATTATGTAAATGAGCAGGTTAAGTAGGGTTGGATGTATATCTCTGAGCCCATAATACCAGGCAATGCAACCAGAGTAATGTAATGATGTCAATAAGTCTCTATTCCCCTACTGATCCACCATTAACCACCTATCTCTGTCACGCACCTACCTCCCTCTCCCTCTCTCTCTCTCCCTCTCCCTCTCCCTCTCCCTCTCCCTCTCTCTGTCTCTCTCTCTCTCTCCCTCTCCCTCTCCCTCTCTCTCTCTCTCTCTCTCTCTCTCCCTCTCCCTCTCTCTCTCTCTCTCTCTCTCTCTCTCTCTCTCTCTCCCTCTCCCTCTCTCTCTCTCTCTCTCTCTCTCTCTCTCTCTCTCTCTCTCTCTCTCTCTCTCTCTCTCTCTCCCTCTCTCTCTCTCTCTCTCTCTCTCTCTCTCTCTCTCTCTCGCTCTCTCTCTCTCTCTCTCTCTACTCTATGCTATTGTGTGACCAGTTAAACCGTAGAGAGTGGTGGTGCTATGGGAAGGGTGCAAGGAGTGTGACAGGGCTGAGTGGGATGATTGATGGCCAGAGATGAGTAAGGCCTATCGCTCAGGATACAAGTGATGTGTGTGTGAGGATGTTTAGTGTCCATGTGTTACCTCCCTCACCTCCTGGGTGAAGAGAAGGGAGGAGGCTTGGGGGGCGGAAAGGATAATGAAAGAGCCTAATAGAGCCGTTTCCGTTCACACACGCACACACAAACCTGATCAATCACCATTTCACCATGCACACACACACACACACACACACACACACACACACACACACACACACACACACACACACACACACACACACACACACACACACACACACACACACACACACACACACACACACACACATACACACACACACGATAATGTGTCTGTCTGTGAAAGGTGTAGAGGTCTCTCAGGTAATCATGTTGTTAAGGAAGCCATAGAGAGGTAGATGACATTATTGATGGTATTACAGATGGCAGGCACCGCATTTACCCAATTACTCCCGATGAGATGTTATTATCAGATACACACATTACTACACTCATCCTCTCTGGTGTTTCTGCTCTCTGTCTTCCACTACAGTTATTCATATCCCTAGTATATACCTCTCAACACTCATACACACACACAATTGTAGGTTTGGGGATTGCGTAATAGCTCATGATAGCAACAGAATTAACCTCTATTTCAGTATTTTTGATTATTCCATTATCCAGTGTTTCCATTTGGAAACAGTTTGCAACCATTGTGGTTTCCTGAACACAGCCATGGTGTTGGGTGGCAGAGGAAATAGAGCTGTTAGGGACAGGTCATAGCTTCAACTCTACACAGGAGTGTGTTTGCATGTGTGGGTGTCACATACCTCCATGTTGTTTTTCTAAGTACTCTCTCCAGCCAGTCTCCACAAATTCATGTTCAGGTTCAGTCTCTTTGACATGGCTGAAGTCTGTAATCCATGGAATACAATAGATATTGAGATTTTCAGAGGAAAGAAGTAAATGTATGGTAGTGTGAAGGATACAAAGAGGAAGTATTAACTTCAGGACTTGAATGAAGTTTGAGATATACAGTATACTGCATAGGGGACTTCAGATCCACAATTGCAAGTATGGGGCTCTAAGACCATTCCCTCTCTGACACCCAAATAAAAAATGATCCTGCCTATAAGTGCTTTATCCTTCTTCTCTTCCCCCATTCTATTCATCCCCTTCACCCCTCCATCCACCCCTCCATGCCAGACGTGTGAGGACGGACATTTTACTCTTTCACAAAAAGGGGTAGGCCACTTAACACAGTAACCCCAGAGCTAGAGAGGGCTAGAGATGGAATGGGCATCAGGAGACTGAGTCAGGTTATGAAGATGCCCAAACCAGGGTGACACAGTGTCTCACTCTATCTCTCTTCTCTCTCTCTCTCTCTCTCTCTCTCTCTCTCTCTCTCTCTCTCTCTCTCTCTCTCTCTCTCTCTCTCTCTCTCTCTCTCTCTCTCTCTCTCTCTCTCTCTCTCTCTCTCTCTCTCTCTCTCTCTCTCTCTCTCTCTCTCTCTCTCTCTCTCTCTCTCTCTCTCTCTCTCTCTCTCTCTCTCTCTCTCTCTCTCTCTCTCTCTCTCTGCTTGTGTCTCTCTGAGGAGAGATCTGAGGTGGTTTATTCTTAGCCCCAGTGTCAAGTCAGTCTCTGTGGAGTGGAATGGAGAGAAGCTGTAGCAGTGTCTTCATTACATGCTCCTATATCCTCCACCAACCATGACCTCTTGACCCTACAACACAGCAACTGTTCAATATATGGTTTCCGTTATGTTTGTGTAGATATAGTATGATTCCTTTTTAGAATGCATGTTGTTGTTCTTATGTATATGAAGTTTTCTACAACTACTAGGGTGACACCTCCCAAGATATCTCAATCTACACTCTAAAATAATGCTGGGTTAAAAGCAACCCAACGCTGGGTAAATAGTAGACAGGACACACGTTGGGTGATTTAGACCCGCCAGTTGGGTCACTTAATTAGGCTATTGAGTTATGACCAGATGGGCGGTATTTCTGTTACATGTATTTCAAATACATATTTTAATTACTTCAGGGTATTTTGTATTATGCTGGGCTGAACTACAGAAAAAGTATTTTAAGAATTTTAATTACAGCTTTCGAAAATATCTTGTCACAAAATACATTGGAGTGTGGTTTAGCCATTTGTTATACAACGTACCAGACCAAAAGTCATGAAAATACTATTTCAAATGCATGCAAATGAAATACTGCACATCTCTGATCTTAGCTCAATGACCCAGCGTCAACAACCCAACATGGCTCTGGCTATGGGTTGATGAGTGACCCAACTGCTGGCTCAAAATAACCCAATGTCTTCTGTCTAATATTTACCCCAATTGAATTGTTTTTAAGCCAGCGTTTTATGTATGATCTTTATTAACCCTTGTATTGCTGACACGGACACTGTGATCTCATGTTCACATAAAACTGACAACTCTATCAATCGAGTGACAGACATATCCATTATCGGGTCTGGGTAGAGACGTTACTCTAGCTTCTCTCATTACCAAATTCACACTGCCTGCACATGCTGCTGAAATATTGCACTGTATGTTTTTACCCAGAGAGTTTTCAGCTGTTTTGGATAGCCTACTAAATAGTTGGCCACAGCACCAAATGTTCCATGAAACTAATACAGATTTACTATAATGATGTTGTCTTGAGACTTGTGGTGCCACCTTGTATAGGATATAGTTGGGTGCCATCATGGTTCACCTTAGTAATGAATAATAAACTAAGTTGCATGGCTGTTATCTGTTATATGTATGATGTTGAAAGCTTGGGGTGAACAGATCTGAGAGGTAGCAGTGTGGATCGTCTTGAATGTCCCTGTAGCTTCAGCTAGCAGAGGTAGCTCAAAGACCTCAAAGACCTCTCTATCACGGTTGACAACTCCACCGTGTCTCCCACCCAGTGTGCAAATAACCTTGGCGTGACCCTGGACCACACCCTGTCATTCTCTGCAAACATCAAAGCACAGACTCGCTCCTGCAGGTTCCTGCTCTACAACATCTGTAGAGTATGACCCTACCTCACACAGAAAGCGGCACAGGTCCTAATCCAGACACTAGTCATCTCCCTTCTGGACTACTGCAACTCGCTGTTGGCTGGGCTCCCTGCTTGTGTCATCAAACCTCTGCAACTTATCCAGAACTCTGCATCCAGTCTGGTGTTCAACCTTCCCAACTTCTCCCATATCACCCGGCTCCTCCACACACTCCACTGACTTCCAGTCAAAGCTCACATCAACCACAAGTCCAAGGTGCTTGTCTACGGAGCAGCAAGAGGAACTGCCTCTCCCTACCTTCAGGCTATGCTCAAACCCTACACCCCAACCTGAACTCTCTGTTCTGCCACCTCTAGTCTCTTGGCTCTCTCACCCCTACGGGAGGGCAGTTACCACTCAGCCCAGTCCAAGCTCTTCTCTGTCCTGGCAGCCCAGTGGTGGAACCAGCTTCCCTATGAAGCTAGGACAGCAGAGTCCCTGCCCATCTTCTGAAAGTACCTGAAACTCTACCTCTTCAAAGATGTGGGGTTTTGGCCCTCCCCCCAAAACCAACAATTGCACTTGACACCCCATCCCTTTCTAGTGCTGACTCCTGGTGATAGCTACTTTACTGAGGAAAAGTATACTCACCGTGCCTGTGATATGTGGTTGTCCCACCCAGCTATTTTAAGATGAATGCACTGACTGTAAATCACTCTGGGTAAGAGTGTCTGCTAAATGATTCAAATGTAAATGTAAAATGTCATGTGTAACCTGTCTTGAAGTGGAGATTTGATGTCCTCAGCTGACTGTCTACTCTCTAACGCTGGGATTAAAGCTGTCAGGATTGTTCAACAGTGTAACACTAGCTTATAGTGGAAACACTAACCTCTCCTTAGCAGAGTTGCGGGTGTCTAAAACCTGCTTTCTGTGACAAATGTATGCGTTTAAATGTGACAATAGGCCTGTGTGTGTTCGTTAGTGGGGCATTTACACCTGGTGTTTGCACTGAAGTACAGTGTGTGTGTGTGTGTGTGTGTGTGTGTGTTGGCATGCATGCATGCATCATTTTGGTGTATGTCCAACCTCTCAAGTAAATCTGGAGGTAAGAGTGTTGGTCACATACAGCAGCATAACAAGGGCATTAGCTTAAAGACCACACACAGGACAGGCTCCATGCTAACCTCAGGGTTGTGTCTATCAGGATCTCTGAACACAATGAAATCCCATGGCTGTGTCTCAGTGTGTTTCCTTAAGACACAGAGGAGGTGTGAGGCCAGTCTGTGGCCAATGCAGCTGTCCTGAGTGAGGCAATGTGACCGAACATGGCTACCCCTCACACACACACACGTGCGCACGCACACACACGCGCACACACACACACGCGCACACACACACGCACCTACGCATACACACAGCCCGGCTGAGAATGTCTAGTATTTGTAAGAATATGTATTAGATGGTATGTGTACAACAATAAGTTGGGGAAGTAGTACAGGGTTAATGTACCAGGGTTAGGGTAATTGTTTAGGTGTGTGAGACACAGTGTGGGTTTGACATGAAACCCTGGAGATCTGTTAGTTAGTCAGCCTGACAGGTAGCATCATCAAAACATGGATGACAGCTTCACTAGGCCAGTGGGCTCTATATCCTATTCCATGCCACTTCTTGGGCATATCTGTAAGGAAGCACACACAATAAAATGCCTACGCTATAGTTCAGTGAGAAAACACAGTCCTACAGTGATCAGACTATAGTACAGTATATCATGTGGTAATGTAAGAAAGTGTTTGCTACTGCAGTGCAGAGGTCTCTACAGAAGAAATGTAATAACAATTATTCATATTATATGTCACAATCGCTGTTGCCCCTGTGTCTGAGAGTCTGTTTCTGAGAGTCGGTGTCTGAGAGTCTGTGTCACCCATGTTGCCCCTGTGTCTGAGAGTCTGTGTGTGTCACCCATGATGCCCCTGTGTCTGAGAGCATGTGTGTGTGTCACCCATGTTGCCCCTGTGTCTTGAGTATGTGTCTCTCTCTGTGTGTGTGTGTGTGTGTGTGTGTGTGTGTGTGTGTGTGTGTGTGTGTGTGTGTGTGTGTGTGTGTGTGTGTGTGTGTGTGTGTGTCTGTGTAGTTGCAGTTAACAGGCTCAGTGTCGGTGTCAGGGTCAGGTCCATTCATTTCAATTAAAACTCTTGAGACACGTACATCATGTTGCTGTTGCAAATATATTTGAGTAAATACATATTTATGTCCTAGTGTGTGTCCATATTTATGTCTGTGTCATAGGACATACATATTTATTGGAGTACGTGTGATGGGAGAGCAATCAGTAATGATGTACTGTAGAGTGGTAAAGTGAGTCGACACCAAAACCACAGTGGGTATATGTCACGTTCTGACCTTAGTTCTTTATTTCAGTTGGTCAGGGCGTGAGTTGGGGTGGGCATTCTATGTTGTTTTTCTGTGTTTTGTTCTGTTATATTTCTATGTGTTTGGCCTAGTATGGTTGTCAACCAGAGGCAGGTGTCAGTCGTTGTCTCTGATTGGGAGCCATATTTAGGTAGCCTGTTTTCTATTGTGTTTTGTGGGTGGTTGTATCCTGTGTTAGTGTTTTCACCAGACGGGACTGTTTCGGTTGTTTGTTTGTACTTTTGTTATTTTGTTCAGTGTTCTGTTGATTTATTAAATATATCATCATGGACACTTACCACGCTGCACATTGGTCTGATCCTTGCTACTCCTCCTCTGAAGAAGAGGAATTCCGTTAGAGTTTATAATGAACCAGCTCCCTGCTCTAAAGGCCTATTTATTGCCTTACCTCCCTAATCTTCTACATTTGCACATACTGTCCATAGATGTTTCTATTGTGTTATTGACTGTACGTTTGTTTATGTGCGACTCCGTGTTGTTATTGTCACACTGCTTTGCTTTATCTTGGCCAGGTCTCAGTTGTAAATGAGAACTTGGTCTCAACTAGCCTGTTTCTGTTCAAACAGAAACAACTCAAAGGTTAATAGCACCCGTGCGTCAATCTAAGTAACATAATAAAAAAATCCCTATCAAAATCCGTCAGTTTAAGCAAGAGATATCTATGTTGCATGGGCTGCGTCTCAATCCACCGCATCCGCCGATGTCAGCCTTCTGCATCTGCGGTGGGAAGTGGCAGAGCTACACCTCGATTTGTCAGACCAGGAGACATCCCGAAAATCGGTCTTGTCACAAATGTCTGTAGCGTCTGAACGGTTTGGCCTACTAACTAATAACCCACTGTGGAAAGGGGAGACTCTCACGAACGTGATGGTGTTCTCCGTTTTGCTCAACGACCCCCATAGGTGTCACAGAAGTCGTCTGAAGGTTTATGGAGGTATGGAGGTAGTTTTGTTCCAACAACCAAAAGGGTTAAATATGTGTCCAACATTTTTTAACTATTACTGAGCTTTCTTACATCTCCTAGACATTGGAAAGACATTTCAAAACCTTATTCTTTATGATGTATTTGTTGTCTGCTGCAACCTGTGAATGTGTTATTTAATGTGTTTCTATGGGCTATAGTAGTAAAGTTCATATTCTATATTTTATACCCCCCAAAAATTATATACCTCTAGGGGTCCTAATATTCTAAATAAAATAGCTAAATGACGATCTTCAAAATCATTTAATATGTTAGCCCATGGTGAGAACTGGAGCATGGACAATATCACAGAACCAGTGCATTCTGGGAGAGAGGATAGATCCAGCCCTCCCACTGAGGTCTCAATGCTATGAATTTATTACAGTTTCATTGCGACCTAAATAACTTATGTCATGACCTGTATTGCGCTTTAGACATAGTTATGTAATGTTCATTTTATCATTATAAATGTTGTACTTTCCCTTAGTGCACAACAAATAATACAAATGTGGACAAATGCCTGTATATTTATATGGCAGTTCACAGATGGTTCAGCTCAGTACAACCATATTGATCTCTGTTTTTATGACAATCAAAACACCATAGTCTTCTTGTCACATATGACATCATCATCCTTGCCTTCACAGTTTCTGGTTTAAAATGTAGATGCACCCTCTCTCGATGTGGCCTACGTATGAAATATAATAGTGCCTCCAAAACCATTACTTGGGGGAGATCTGTTCTCTCTCTCCCTTCTCCCCTCCTTGCTCAATGTGTATGAGAATGCATGGGAGCCCTCTTTCCCTGTCTAACAGAAAGTAGCCGTGTGTGTGTGTGTGTGTGTGTGTGTGTGTGTGTGTGTGTGTGCGTGTGTTGCGGAGATGGACACTGCAGCCTTTGTCCTAAGAGAGACGGACCGTTTGTTTAAGCTGTCCTGGTGCTCAGGGTTCACAGGCCATACAGATGACCTGTGTGTGTGTGTGTGTGTGTGTGCGTGCGTGTGTGTTTGTCTGTGTGAGAGTTTCCATTATGGTGACGACCCCCTGTTCTTTACAATAACATGTATCACTCTCTCTTTCTTCCCTCTCCCACCTTTTTCTCCCCTTCTCTCTTCTTTCCCCTCCTCCCCTTCTCCTTCAGTGTTAAGTGTGTTACCACTCTGTACTAGGTTTACCACAGGACCTCTTGGTTGTAACTGAGTGACAGGTGGAACTCCTGCTGTCTGAGTAAATCAGCACTGTGACATACAGTGCTCAAGCACAAACACACAAACGGACACATATGTACACACACACACACACACACACACACACACACACACGCACAAACACACACATATATGTACGCACACACATCAACAAAGTATTTCATTTTTTGGTGTATTATTTCTTACATTATTAGCCCAGAATGTTTTTTGTGTTATTACATACAGCCGGAAATAACTTTTGGATATCAGAGCGGCGGTAACTCACCAGCATTACAACCAAGAATACGACTTTCCCGATTTGGATCCTTTGTTCGTACCCCCCAGGGCAATTTAACTTATCCCAGAGGCTGCTCCATGTCGCCATGGGCAGAGAAGAGGTATTTGGAGTGGACTTCTAGTCCAACTCAGGAGGCGTGCACACCATCCACCGCTTCCGAGTACATTACTCGCTACTGTTCTGTCTCTGGGCAATATAATAGATGAGCTCATGGCGAGGATCTCCTTCCAGAGAGACATCAGGGACAGTAACATACTCTGTTTCCCGGAATCATGGCTCTCCCTGGATTTACTGTCCCCATTCATACAGCCAGCTGGATTTTCAGTACATTGCGCAGACAGGAATAAAGAACTCTCCGGGAAGAAGAAAGGCGGGGTGTATGTTTCATGATTAACTACTCATGGTGTGATTGTGATAACGTACGGTTATAGTCACAGCCGTGTATATTCCCCCTCAAGCCAATACCACGATGGCCATCAAGGAGCTACACTGGAAACCACATATCCTGAGACTGCATTTATTGTAGCTGGTGGAATTTGACTTCTTGGTGCACCCATCCCGTTAGCGGGATCATTTTCATCAACATCCTTTGAATTGCAGAGCGCCAAATTCAAATGAAATTACTAAAAATATTTAATTTTCATGAAATCACAGGTGCAATATAGCAAAACACAGCTTAGCTTGTTGTTAATCCACCTGGTGTGTCAGATTTCAAAAAGATTTACAGCAAAAGCTATCCAAGCGTTTATGTTAGGACATCTCTCAGCAGACAAAACATTACAAACAGCTAGCAGCAAATAGATTGGTCACGAAAGTCAGAAAAGCTTACCTTTGATGATCTTTGGATGTTTGCACTCACGAGACTCCCCGTTACAGAATAAATGTTCCTTTTGTTCCATAAAGATTATTTTTACATCCAAAATAACTCCATTTGGTTGGCGCGTTTTGTTCAGAAATCCACAGGCTCGAGCGGTCACGTCGGGGCAGACAAAAATTCCAAATAGTATCCGTAAAGTTCGTAGAAACATGTCAAATGTTTTTTATAATCAATCAGTTTTTACAATAAATAATCGATAATATTTCAACCGGACCGTAGCTTTTTCAATAGGAGAGAGAGAGAAAATGTCTGCTCCAAGCTGTTGCACATACAAAACTCTGCTGGCACCCAGCCATACACTGACGCGATGTGATCCTTCTCACTCATTTTTCAGAATAAAAGCCTGAAACTATGTCTAAAGACTGTTCACACCATGTGGAAGCCATAGCGAAAGGAATCTGGTTGATATCCCTTTAAATTGAGGGAAGGCATGCAATGGAACAAGGAGATTCGTTTCTCTTTGGCACTTCCTTGTTGGATTTTCCTCAGGGTTTCGCCTGCAATAGCAGTTCTGTTATATTCACAGACAATATTTTGACAGTTTTAGAAACTTTAGAGTGTTTTCTACCCAATACTAATAATAATATGCATATATTAGCAACTGAGACTGAGGAGTTGGCCGTTTACAATGGGCACCTTTTCATCCAAGCTACTCAATACAGCCATAAAAAAAGTTAATAAGAAAGGGTCTAAACCATCTGACCCAGATGTTTTTTTGAGGTCAGGTTTCAGGAGCTCCTCTAGCACCTCGGACTCAGTGACTTCCTGCAGGGAGAAACTTTGTAGAGGGGCAGGGGAAAAAGATGGAGAAGCATTGGGAATAGTTGCATTAAAAGGGGTGGGAGATGAGGAAATGTTGGACGGGCAAGGAGGCATGGCTGAGTCAAATAGGAATCCTGACTTAATTAAGTGGTGATTAACGAGCTCAGCCATGTGCTTCTTGTCAGTAACAACCACATCATCAACTTTAGGGGACATGGGCAGCTGTCAGGAGGAGGGTTTCTTCTCCAGGTCTTTAACCGTTTTCCAGAAAATCTTGGGGTTAGACCCAATGAGATAGAACTGTTCCTTAAAGTAACTAACTTTGGCCTTCCGGATAGCCTCATTTGCCTGAACGAGAGCCAGTCAACCTGAGTATGCGTGTGCTGAGCCTTTCGCCAAATGCAATTCTTGAGGTGGAGTAACTCTGCAAGATCACGGTCAAACCAGGGGCTGAACTTGTTTTTAATTCTCATTTTCTTAATGGGGGCGTGTTTGTTAACAATATCACTGAAAATATCAAAAAAGAAGGTCCAAATGTCTTCGACAGAGGGGATCAAGCTGATTCTATACCATTTTACAGATGGTATCATTCCATTCTTTTACTTTAGATGTGTGTGTATTGTTGTGAATTATTAGACACTACTGCACTGTTGGAACTAGGAACACAAACATTTTGCTACACCCGCAATAACATCTGCTAAATACAGTGCCTTGCGAAAGTATTCGGCCCCCTTGAACTTTGCGACCTTTTGCCACATTTCAGGCTTCAAACATAAAGATATAAAACTGTATTTTTTTGTGAAGAATCAACAACAAGTGGGACACAATCATGAAGTGGAACGACATTTATTGGATATTTCAAACTTTTTTAACAAATCAAAAACTGAAAAATTGGGCGTGCAAAATTATTCAGCCCCCTTAAGTTAATACCTTGTAGCGCCACCTTTTGCTGCGATTACAGCTGTAAGTCGCTTGGGGTATGTCTCTATCAGTTTTGCACATCGAGAGACTGACATTTTTTCCCATTCCTTCTTGCAAAACAGCTCGAGCTCAGTGAGGTTGGATGGAGAGCATTTGTGAACAGCAGTTTTCAGTTCTTTCCACAGATTCTCGATTGGATTCAGGTCTGGACTTTGACTTGGCCATTCTAACACCTGGATATGTTTATTTTTCAAACCACTCCATTGTAGATTTTGCTTTATGTTTTGGATCATTGTCTTGTTGGAAAATAAATCTCCGTCCCAGTCTCAGGTCTTTTGCAGACTCCATCAGGTTTTCTTCCAGAATGGTCCTGTATTTGGCTCCATCCATCTTCCCATCAATTTTAACCATCTTCCCTGTCCCTGCTGAAGAAAAGAAGGCCCAAACCATGATGCTGCCACCACCATGTTTGACAGTGGGGATGGTGTGTTCAGCTGTGTTGCTTTTACGCCAAACATAACGTTTTGCATTGTTGCCAAAAAGTTCAATTTTGGTTTCATCTGACCAGAGCACCTTCTTCCACATGTTTGGTGTGTCTCCCAGGTGTCTTGTGGCAAACTTTAAATGACACTTTTTATAGATATCTTTAAGAAATGGCTTTCTTCTTGCCACTCTTCCATAAAGGCCAGATTTGTGCAATATACGACTGATTGTTGTCCTATGGACAGAGTCTCCCACCTCAGCTGTAGATCTCTGCAGTTCATCCAGAGTGATCATGGGCCTCTTGGCTACATCTCTGATCAGTCTTCTCCTTGTATGAGCTGAAAGTTTAGAGGGACGGCCAGGTCTTGGTAGATTTGCAGTGGTCTGATACTCCTTCCATTTCAATATTATCGCTTGCACAGTGCTCCTTGGGATGTTTAAAGCTTGGGAAATCTTTTTGTATCCAAATCCGGCTTTAAACTTCTTCACAACAGTATCTCGGACCTGCCTGGTGTGTTCCTTGTTCTTCATGATGCTCTCTGCGCTTTTAACGGACCTCTGAGACTATCACAGTGCATGTGCATTTATACGGAGACTTGATTACACACAGGTGGATTGTATTTATCATCATTAGTCATTTAGGTCAACATTGGATCATTCAGAGATCCTCACTGAATTTCTGGAGAGAGTTTGCTGCACTAAAAGTAAAGGGGCTGAATAATTTTGCACGCCCAATTTTTCAGTTTTTGATTTGTTAAAAAAGTTTGAAATATCCAATAAATGTCGTTCCACTTCATGATTGTGTCCCACTTGTTGTTGATTCTTCACAAAAAAATACAGTTTTATATCTTTATGTTTGAAGCCTGAAATGTGGCAAAAGGTCGCAAAGTTCAAGGGGGCCGAATACTTTCGCAAGGCACTGTATATGTGTATGTGACCAACAAAATGTGATTTGATTTGAATTGTGGTCCCTTCCATTGAGCCAGTAGTGTGTGTTTTCTCAATTAACCCTGAGGAGTAAGGATCAGGATGATAATAATGCCATTTGTTTGACAGGTTTGACACGGTGGGTGAGAATAAAAACACCAGACTCTGTCCTCCTCTTTGTCCCCCCCCCCTTATCACTGCCACCTGTGAGGAGAGAGGGAAAAGTGAGAGAAAGATGAAAGGAGGGGGAGTGTAAAGTGAGAGTATTACATGTTATTCCTCTGTGTTTGTGCTGTTCACTCATCGGTGGTTGAATGACATGGCACACACACACACTATTCCACTCTACTATCCTTTCCTGTTGTCTCCACTCAACACCAATGTGTTCAATGATACACAAACTGAGCATTCAACTGAAAGAGACTGGGGAGAGACTGGGCTCTATGTGTGACTGTCTGTCTCTCATTAGCACTGTTTCCAATCTGACCCAGCCAGCCTTGCTGTGGTCCAGTTGTTCTAGTCATCCTCTACTGGCCACACACACACATACCTGATCAATCACCACTTCACCATGCAGGAAGTTGGGACTAAACAAATTTTCACATGCCGAAACCGAATGATGTACATACTGGTAGTTAAATCAGAGTTCAATGCCAAAAATATGATATTCGCAATGTCACTAAGCCAAAAACAAACCAAAACATCAAGAGCCACTACAATGTCAAAACATGATTTTGTCATGAGTTCAGTACCATTTGCTTGATTTTGCAGACCCACAATTGTGGTGTATCGTTATTAGCCAATGTTAGCATGCTAACTACGCTAGTCAGCATAGGCTGCTACATGATTCTTATCCCAACAGGTTAACCAGAATTACATTTATGCTCAAGGGTGGCCAAAAATAACTATCTGAAAGCCACGCCCCTAATAAGCAATGCCTCCAGTCTTCTGATCTGACCTGCTGGGTCATATTTCAATAACCCAGCATCAATAACTCAGCATCAACATTCCAATATTGTTATTTTTAAAGAAATCAACCCAACTAATTGACTCAATGCTTGTAAAGCAGCAGTTGATTCTTCAAAACAACCCAGCCTTCTTTAGAGTGTACTAGCACTAATGTGTTCGGAGTTACCTTTCCAGCTAATGGGTCAACATAATGAAAATCTTTCTACCAAATCTATTCATTTTAAAATCTTGATTACTTTTCCTTGCAATTACCTTTCACCTGATGATAAGACAAGACAGCTGGGAATTTTTTTTTTGCTAAAATATCATGGGGGTCCCTGGGTTGTCAGTTTTCCTGGGCGGGGGTCCCTGGGCAAGAAAAGTTTGAAGACCCCTGATCTAGCGGTTCAGAGTCTTCTACTAACCAGTTGTGGTTCCCTCTCAGGTTATAATAACATACAGTTGGACAAGGCAGGTAGGTCAGATCAGAGAGCGCTGTGTGTGTTATCATACTAGAATGTTGTAGCTGGCATGGGGCCTGTCCTAATACTCTAATGCCTCACAGAAGGCCCTACTCACCAAGAAAACACATTGAACATAATATTTCCCTTCTGTCCCAACTCTCTCTGTATGTCTGCTGGCTTTAGGCAGGTTTTACTCTGAGACCACAATATGTCAGTATTTCACCAATCCTCTGATGGGTGTGTCTGTTATACTACCTTGCGAAACATGTCTGATGACCTTGTTCTCCCACAGACAGTCATAGTAAACCAAATATCTTTCTTCTTTGTCCCTGATATCCACATTCACCACACGTAATCCTAACTAGAGATGTGCACTTTTTTCAGACATACAGTGCCTTGCGAAAGTATTCGGCCCCCTTGAACTTTGCGACCTTTGCCACAATTCAGGCTTCAAACATAAAGATATAAAACTGTATTTTTTGTGAAGAATCAACAACAAGTGGGACACAATCATGAAGTGGAACGATATTTATTGGATATTTCAAACTTTTTTAACAAATCAAAAACTGAAAAATTGGGCGTGCAAAATTATTCAGCCCCTTTACTTTCAGTGCAGCAAACTCTCTCCAGAAGTTCAGTGAGGATCTCTGAGTGATCCAATGTTGACCTAAATGACTAATGATGATAAATACAATCCACCTGTGTGTAATCAAGTCTCCGTATAAATGCACCTGCACTGTGATAGTCTCAGAGGTCCGTTAAAAGCGCAGAGAGCAACATGAAGAACAAGGAACACACCAGGCAGGTCCGAGATACTGTTGTGAAGAAGTTTAAAGCCGGATTTGGATACAAAAAGATTTCCCAAGCTTTAGACATCTGTGCAAGCGATAATATTGAAATGGAAGGAGTATCAGACCACTGCAAATCTACCAAGACCTGGCCGTCCCTCTAAACTTTCAGCTCATACAAGGAGAAGACTGATCAGAGATGCAGCCAAGAGGCCCATGATCACTCTGGATGAACTGCAGAGATCTACAGCTGAGGTGGGAGACTCTGTCCATAGGACAACAATCAGTCGTATATTGCACAAATCTGGCCTTTATGGAAGAGTGGCAAGAAGAAAGCCATTTCTTAAAGATATCCATAAAAAGTGTAGTTTAAAGTTTGCCACAAGCCACCTGGGAGACACACCAAACATGTGGAAGAAGGTGCTCTGGTCAGATGAAACCAAAATTGAACTTTTTGTCAACAATGCAAAACGTTATGTTTGGCGTAAAAGCAACACAGCTCATCACCCTGAACAAACCATCCCCACTGTCAAACATGGTGGTGGCAGCATCATGGTTTGGGCCTGCTTTTCTTCAGCAGGGACAGGGAAGATGGTTAAAATTGATGGGAAGATGGATGGAGCCAAATACAGGACCATTCTGGAAGAAAACCTGATGGTGTCTGCAAAAGACCTGAGACTGGGACGGAGATTTGTCTTCCAACAAGACAATGATCCTAAACGTAAAGCAAAATCTACAATGGAATGGTTCAAAAAATAAACATATCCAGGTGTTAGAATGGCCAAGTCAAAGTCCAGACCTGAATCCAATCGAGAATCTGTGGAAATAACTGAAAACTGCTGTTCACAAATGCTCTCCATCCAACCTCACTGAGCTCGAGCTGTTTTGCAAGGAGGAATGGGAAAACATTTCAGTCTCTCGATGTGCAAACTGATAGAGACATACCCCAAGCGACTTACAGCTGTAATCGCAGCAAAAGGTGGCGCTACAAAGTATTAACTTAAGGGGGCTTAATAATTTTGCACGCCCAATTTCAGTTTTTGATTTGTTAAAAAAAGTTTGAAATATCCAATAAATGTCGTTCCACTTCATGATTGTGTCCCACTTGTTGATTCTTCACAAAAAAAAAAGTTTTATATATTTATGTTTGAAGCCTGAAATGTGGCAAAAGGTCGCAAAGTTCAAGGGGGCCGAATACTTTCGCAAGGCACTGTATGTAAAAAAAAAAAATCTTCCTTTGATATTTTCCCCTTTTACCTCATTCTTGTATTTGTTTTATTTTATCTGTCGTTCACCCTCTCTCTCACACTCTCTTGCATCTATACCAAGATCAGAAGTTTGGTCTCTCACTTTATTAACATTGAACCATTCATTGTCTCAGGGTCGGGTCATTGAAGTCATTTTCTTTAACTGTGTTTATTTTCTCTCCTCACTCCACAATTACTGCTGTACAGGTAACTAAAGGTCACTGCTAATATGTGTAGTGAGTCTAGCTGTACAGTTCACTCTCAGATGGAGAATGGAAAGTGTCACTAATCTGTTTGACAGGGCTGGCTGGTAGTGGACTAAATGAATAGTGATCCGTGTTATGGTCTGGCTGCTTGGCTCTTTCTGTTCACTTCTTATACAAATACTGTTTCTCATTCAGCCAGTGAAAACCAAAGATACAAATTGCTTTTAGCAACACTTCAGTTTTCATTCAAGTGGAGCCCTATTTACATGTTTACTTTTAATGAAAATAAACTCTTCGAATTTGTTCCTGCTGAATGGTTGTTTTTGTATCATTATGTTTTAACGTCTTGTAAAATACTTGACTACTATGAGTCCACTGTCGGTACATAGAACAACATGGAGAAACTGTTGTCTGACCTAACCAAGAGCATACTAAAATTAGCTGACTTTCCGCTGAATATTTATCACACCATACACACACACACACACACACACACACACAGTTATTAAAAATCCCTTTTGGCCCGACAGTCTAGGGGGGATGGTAATGAGACCCGTAACATATCTCATGCAAATTATAGTTGTGACAAAGTAAGTGTGAACGAAATAACCACGACAACTGAAATAATACCGTCAAACTCAGGGTTTATTTATAAACACACGGTAATGGGGGGAGCAGGAAAAGGGGCTGAGCTGGACCCAAGGAAAGAAACAATAAATATGCAAAAACACCCCTAAGCTAGACTAGCCTACTTTAACAACAGCTAACTAACTAACCAAAAATACAGTGGGTGGTCCACCCAGTTCTAACTAGTGTATTTAACAAAGTTCACCTACGGGTAGTGTATGCCCATGGGCGACTTGTCTTGGTTTCCCCCTTTTCCCACCAGCAACAAACAAACACCATAACCAAAACAATACTCACAGGAGATGACAAAGTGATTTGGAGGTGCTCCAACAAAAGAGAGGTTGAGACACAAAGAGAGAGTGAAACAGAGAGATCTACATACATGGCATTTACAGAGAGATTGAGCTACTGAAATCTATGAAGAACAGAGATCTACAAACATGGCATTTACAAAGAGATTGAGCTCTAGAGCAAACAACTTATGGGGTTTTTAAACCAAGGGAAAGGAACTGTGATAGGGTAGGAAACAGGAGGAGGTGTGTCTTCTGATTGATGATTGATTGTTGACTTATTGGGGAGTGATGATTTTCACCTGTGAGGGGAGAAGGAGAGAAAACAACACAGGATACATACACACACACACACAGGATACCTGTATCCGTAACACACACACACACACACACTCACACACACACACACACACACACACACAAAAACACACACACAGCTATTTAGTCAGCTCTGATGAATAACAAAAGAAAAACGTAATGCTGGGATACATTGACCTGTGCAATGTAAATTAATTTGATTTAAATTAGTTATAGTTCGTGGCATATTTGTGAGTGTGTGAGAGTGCGTGTTGGTGTGTGTTCAGCTCAGCTCAGACATTAATCAACCGCTCTGTTTAATTCAGAAAAGGATTCATAATAAAGGGATTTATATAACTGCTTCTGTAGTCACTTTGTCTCCTCAGATCAGGAGAGAGACAGGACAGATGTTATGTTTTAGACACACACACACATGCACAGAAGCTACGCAGATTTTAATTTCTGTGTTTTCTACCTGGAAAGGAACTGCCTGCCACTGTCGTGTGCTGGGAGAGCTGTGTGTGTGTATGTTTCTGTGTGTGTGTATGTTTCTGTGTGTGTGTGTATGTTTCTGTGTGTGTGTGTGTGTGTGTATGTTTCTGTGTGTGTGTGTGTTTCTGTGTGTGTGTGTGTGTGTGTGTGTGTGTGTGTGTGTGTGTGTGTGTGTGTGTGTGTGTGTGTGTGTGTGTGTGTGTGTGTGTGTGTGTGTGTGTGTGCACGTACATGTGTGTGTGTGTATTTGTGTGTGTGGTTTTTAATTTAGCGCACTGACAACCATCCGACAGTCGTGTGGCGACCCTGGATAACTTTACTACCCCAAAGCAGTTTGGGATATGTACCAAGAAAGTATGTCCAATCCCAAACCGACCCCAGCCCCTACGTCCTGTTGCAATTTGGAACCCAATTGTGTTTCCACTGTTCCTAAACAGTCTAGGACACAGGCTGATGGCCAGGGGCTGGAAAATAGTTATAAATAATTTGTACACTGCAAATGAACCTCAATAATCCCAAACAGATACAGTATTTGATAAAAAAAAAATATCAAACTTTAATTATATTGAGATACAATCACGTATGCCTCTATTTATTCATGGGAATACTTTCCTATATTCAAATGTAGGACTTCCTGGTTATTTTACAGTCTTGTATGTTCAACAACAAAAATTATTAACCCTTTAAACCTATTCTGATCTGGCTGGTAGAACATGTTTTGACAATGGATTTAGAAGTGGATATAAAAAAAATCTTGACTTGAACTTGATTGGTCAACTCCCCCAGCCATTCGGCATCAATTAACATAATTTGTAGATTTTTGGGTTGCTCCAGTTCAGTGTTGTGGCACTCTAATTTTGCCCACTCAGAGGGCTATAAGAAAACGAATAATAAGTCACCAAAGATATGGGATAAAAGGCAAGAATGTATTTGGTAAGGGATTAATATTGCACCATTCCTGTTAGTAGAGACCTTGAAGAGTATGAGTAAGACATGTAAGTGTATTAACTCTCGCAAGGCTGCTGGCCCAGACGCAATCCCTAGCCGCATCCTCAGAGCATGCACAAACCAGCTGGCTAGAGTGTTTACGGACATATTTATTCTCTCCCTATTTTAGTCCTCTGTCCCCACTTGCTTCAAGATGTCCACCATTGTTAATGTACCTAAGAAAGCGAAGGTAACGGAACTAAATTACTATTGCCCTGTAGTACTCACTTCTGTCATCATGAAGTGCTTTGAGAGGCTAGTTAAGGGTCATATCACCTCCACCTTACCTGACACCCTAGACCCACTTCAATTTTCATACCGCCCCAATAGATCCACGGATGACGCAATCGCCATCGCACTGCACACTGCCCTATCCCATCTGGACAAGTGAAATTACTATGTAACAATGCTGTTCATTGACTACAGCTCAGCCTTTCATCATCATAGTACCCTCCAAGCTCATCATTGAGCTTGGGGCCCTGGGTCTGAACCCCGCCCTCTGCAATTGGGTCCTGGACTTCCTGACGGGCCGCCCTCAGGTGGTAAAGGTAGGTAACAGCACCTCCACTACGCTGCCCCTCAACACAGGGGCCCCACAAGGGTGCGTGCTCAGTCCCCTCCTGTACTCCTTGTTCACCCATGCACCCACTGCGTGCCAAGCACATCTCCAACTCAATCATCAAGTTTGGAGACGACACAGCAGTGGTAGGCCTGATTATCAACAATGACGAGACAGCCTACAGGGAGGAAGTGAGGAAAATAGTAGTACCAGTAGTACCAGGAAAATAATCTCTCACTCAGTGTAAAGAAAACGAAGGCCTGGATCGTGGACTTCAGGAGACGGCGGAGGAAGCACGCCTCCATCCACATCGACGGGGCTGCAGTGAAGACAGGAACCTCAGGAGGCTGTAGAAATTTGGCTTGACCCCTAAGACCCTCACAAACTCCTACAGATGCACCATTGGGACCATCCCGTCAGGCTATATCATCGCCTGGTACTGCAACTGCACAGTCAGCAACCGCAAGGCCCTCCAGAGGGTGGTTTGTTCTGCCCAAAGCATCCCCGGAGGCACACTGCCTGCCCTCCAGGACATCTACAGCACCTGATGTCACAGGAAAGACAAAAAGATCATCAAGGACCTCAGCCATTGGCTGTTCACCCTGCTACTGTCCAGGTCAGTACAGGTGCATTGAAGCTGGGACCAAGAGCTGACAAACAGCTTATTTAAAATAGTCACCACTGGCCGGCCTCAGCCCAGTACCCTGCCTTGAACTTCAGTCACTGTCACTAGCCGGCTATCACCCGGCTATCACCCACTCAACCCTGCACCTTAGAGCTGTCTATGTACATAGACATGGAACACTGGTAACTTTAATAATGTGTATATACTTTTTACATACTGTTTTACCCAATTCGTATGTAAATATACAGTACCGGTCAAACGTTTAGACACACTTACTCATTCCAAAGTTTTTCTTTATTTTAACTATTTTCCATCAGAAATCAAGGATAGACCCAGATGCAGACTGTCAAAGTAACAATGTTTATTGTAGCAACAGGGGCAGGCAAGACAGGTCAAGGAGGCAGGGGTCGTAGATCCAGGGTAAGACAAAGGTACAGGACGGCAGGCGGACTCAGGGTCAGGCAGAGAGGTCAGGTGGGTGGGTACAGGGTCAGGACATGCAAAGGTCAAGAACCAGGAGGAAGAGGAAAGAGAGGCTGGGAAACGATAGGAGCTGACAGGAAAAACTCTAGTTAGCTTGAACGAACAAGACGAACTGGCAACAAACAGACAGAGAACACAGGTATGAATTTTTTTTAAAGAAGCGTTCGACAGGATTACCAACACAGACCGACCAGCTCAAATAGACAGAAGCCTTCTATATGGCAGACCAATCTGAACTCCTCTTTCGGCATGTACAACCCACTCATTATCTCAGCCAATCATGGGTAGTGGGAAGTTTGCTGACTTTTTCTATGGCTTAACCAACTAGGCTTGTAATTTAACATTTTTATTCGTATTTACAGATGGCATACAAGTTTGTTAATAAGGCACACGAAAGTGCACATGTTCCAGAAGGCATTTCTGACAGAAAATGCATTTTGATGAAAAAAAGTTTACCTTCAAATGGCTCTCCTGTGAAGTAGTGACCCGCAACATAGGCCTAATTTCCTGAAACGAGTCAAATATTTCTGAATTTAATTATTTTACTTTTTAGAGTTTTGTGTATTATTGCATATTGTTAGATATTACTGCCATGTTTGAGCTAAGAATACAAGCACTTCACTACACCCACAATAACATTTGCTAAATACAGTATAAGTCGGAAGTTAACATACAATTAGGTTGTAGTCATTAAAACACATTTTTCAAACACTACACACATTTCTTGAGAACAAACTAAAGTTTTGGTGAGTCGGTTTGGACATCTACTTTGTGCATGACACAAGTAATTTTTCCAACAATTGTTTACAAACAGATTATTTCACTTATAATTCACTGTATCACAATTCAGCCAAAGAACACCATCCCAACTGTGAAGCAATGGGGTGGCAGCATCATGTTGTGGGGGTGCTTTGCTGCAGGAGGGACTGGTGCACTTCACAAAAGAGATGGCATCATGAGGGAGGGAAATCATGTGGATATATTGAAGTAACATCTCAAGACATCAGTCAGGAAGTTAAGCTTGGTCACAAATAGGTTTTCCAAATGGACAATGACCCCAAGCATACTTACAAAGTTGTGGCAAAATGGCTTAAGGACAACAAACTCAAGCTATTGGAGTGGCCATACACAAAGCCCTGACCTCAATCCTATAGAGAATTGGTGGGTAGAACTGAAAAAGCATGTGCGAGCAAGGAGGCCTACAAACCAGACTCAGTTACACCAGCTCTGTCAGGAGGAATGGGCCAAAATTCACCCAACTTATTGTGGGAAGCTTGTGGAAGGCGACACAAAATGTTTGACCCAGTTAATTAGAGATAGCCTCCTTTTTTTCAGTTAAAACAAAAACATCAAAAACAACTTTATATCAAACTTTGAACCTTTGGAATCAGAGGCAGATGCTTACGCCCATCCTCCATCCCCATCCACAATGCCCTAGCAAGACCTAAATTTACATGAACGTAACAGTGCTCACTGTTGCCCCTAATAGCTGTTGTGCTGTTTGTGGCTACTTGGCTATCTGCCAAACACTTCGGTTTTTACTTTTAATACATTTACCAACGTCTTAATTTTTTCCTCGCTCTACTTTTTTCATTCAACTTTTCCCCCTGGACGCTTTATCTGGACATGGTTCTACAGGACCTCCACCAGCTGAAAAAGCCAAGTAGTAACAATAACACTATGCCATCTAATTGTAGTCGCTGTACTCATAACATGTAGGAGAACTAGGATCATGCCTCAGGACTACCTGGCCAGATGACTCCTGGCTGTCCCCAGTCCTCATGGTCATGCTGCTGCTCCAGTTTCAACTGTTCTGCCTGCGGCTATGGAACCCTGACCTGTTCACCAGACGTGTAACCTTGTCCCGGACCTGCTGTTTTCGACTCTCTCTCTCTCTCTCTCTCTACCACACTGTCACGATCGCTGTCTTGAAACCTTTTTCTTTTGGAGCTGACTTACTCAAGAAAACAAAAAAGAGACCATGTGTCTATGAGCTTTATTAACTGAATTATGTATTTTTTTTACATTGTGCCTCAGGGTTGGATAATTTGACCTTTGTTTTTGTTAATCTATATCAATGACCTTGCTGCTGTGTCTTCTACCCTACTTCCTAATTTGATTTTATCACATTTTTTTTTGATTCAAGCCAACTCAGGGCATAGTCACATTTTCTGAATGGTTGCAGAAAAACAAATGATCTTGAAATCGAAATAAATCTAACTTTATTGTATTCACATCCACTAGATTCCTTGGCGTTGTAAATGATGAAAAGTTGTCCTGGAAAGATCATATTCAATTTGTCTGCAGCAAAGTGGTAAAATAGATTGGTATCATCGGAAAAATGTGTGATCAGACTTGCTCTCTAACTCTATACCATAGCTTAATTTACCCATATCTCATTTACTGTAATATTGTCTGGGCCAGTACATTTGCCTCCTATCTACACAACTGAATCATCATACAAAATACATTTGCAAGACTAGCCACCTCCTCGAATTACCTGCATCCATTTGCACCTTTGTTTAAGAAACTCAATATCTTGTTTATTTACAACATTAATGTTAGACAATTATGCACCTGTTTCTACAAATAATCATAGCTCCCAGACAGTTTACCTAAACTCTTCATGTTAATTCTGAATTCCATTTATATAACACAAGACACTGTGATAACATTCACCCTCCACACTGCCACACCTAACATAGTCAATTCTCTATCAGATTTAGAGGTACCATACTCATAATTCTTATCATCACATTGCTAAAACCTCATCACCCCTCGACAACTTCAATCGAAGACTGGGGTTCAGCCTGATGAACCAAACTACTCAGTAATCTCCTCCATATAGCCCAACTTTCACACACTCACATTCACACATGCTCACACATGCTCACACATTTAAACAAAACAAATACAGTTTATTTTCGTGATTGGAATTAAATTCATTTTTACATTTATAATTAGTAGATTTTGTTTTGTGTTTTAACAAACCTTTTTAATTTTGTGCTTATGTATTGTATATACAGTATATATTTTCATATAGGCCCTTGGGCTTCCAACCACACATGCATACTGTTTTATTTTCGGGGGCAAATAAATTAAACTTAAACTTAAATTGCACTGTACACAACTTGAAAACACATTCAATTACCATAATTAGTTAAAATGTCTTATTAAACAATTATTGCCTATCTATAAAAGCCATTAAAGCAGACCTAAAGTAATTTATGTAATATTGTTGAAATTAGTATAAAATGCTATGCTAACTACTATTCTAATATGGCATTGATGGTATGACCTTCTTTTGACTTCTCATCTGATTGGTAGAGATTTGTTATTTCCTAAATAAACATCCCAGTTGTGAAAAAAACTTTTGGACGTTCCTATTTTAGTTTTTAGTAATAGGAATTTAAGGTGACATTTTTTCAAGAAGGGGCAGTTGAAAAAACAAAACAAAACTGCCATTTATTGATTTTGCTCAGAGAACTTGGAGTGCTAAATAAAATCACCCGCCGGCCGAATTTGGAATGCAGTCTGCCTATTGGGAAAACCTGGTATATAGTGTAGCCTAGTTCACTGAACCTAATCTATACAACAGTTGTTTTACAGAGTAACACGTGTGCCTACTGTAGCGGCACTCTATGATACTCTATGATATTTATGAATTTTGATGCTAAGTACAGTGGTACTGGCAACCCAGGAACCATTCACTCTGTCCCTACCATCATATAATGTAATCTACTCTGTTTCTCTTTACGCTATTGACGGAAGGACACTCACACTAGGGGTGAGGTGTGTATGGAGGGATGTTTGTGCCCAGGCTCATCCTCTCCACAGGGATGGATTCACACAGCTGTGACTCTCTCTCTCTCTCTCTCTCTCTCTCTCTCTCTCTCTCTCTCTCTCTCTCTCTCTCTCTCTCTCTCTCTCTCTCAACATATATATATATATAATTCCACGCACTGACATGGGCACACATGCAGACATGCTCTGTGTGTCTATAGTGTTGTGCCAGCCAGCCACAATCCCTCTGCCTCTATACCCTGTGACGTATCTACTCTACTCCCAGGTGGAGGAGCAACACCCTCGGGCTTCACACACTGCCACACAAATATCCTCAGCTCTGGGGGAAAGCAACAGTGTTGATCAGAGGATACTGCAGATTGTACAGTAGTATAGTGCAGAGAGAGGATAGCTCCCACTGCCCCCCTGCCCACTCACACTCACTCTGCTGTTTCTGATGATACTCTACACTGCTGTAAGAAGAGCTGAACACACACACACACTCACCAGGGAATCTGTACAGACAGTGTTCTTTCGTCGATAGAGTGGAGAGAGATCACACTGTAAGTAAAAACGTTTGTGTTAATCTAATGATATTTTAATATAATTTAAAAAGATTCAATATACCCTGTGGTGATGAGCGGTATTACTGTGAGCGGTATTACTGTGAGCGGTATTACTGTGAGCGGTATTACTGTGAGCGGTATTACTGTGTTGTTATTGGTTCCATAAAGTCCTATTGTGTATTCTCTCTAGTATCAGGGTCAGTAGTTCAGTGATTACTGTCTTAGTCACAGTGTTTTACTGGTTTACTATTACTCTTTGTTGTGGGCGTAATGTCAGATGTGTAAACGGTGCCAAGACATATACCCGGGAGACAGTACTGTACACACCATAGATGCAGATTATACAAGTTATACCAAAGTGTAAGTGATCTCTCCAGGTCAAAGCAGACTGTTAATTAGCAGCATCTTTACAATAGTGGTGATAAGAATTCTGGTTGACTGTATGTACACTATGTATAATTAACTCCTTGAGTAAAACTATGAATTGTATGTGCTATCTGTAGTCAATACCCAGTCATTAATAGTTAGGCTGGCTAACAGAGATTTTCAACTCTGAAAATTCACTGTGGACCTAATTATCTCTACAACTCCAGGGAATCATCAGAAACACCAGACAAAAAGTAATTAAAAGGTTATTGGGATTTCTGGGGAGATTGCCTTATCGTTTTGTCTCCATACAGCAGTCTGAGAACTGTTGAAGACACGCGCATGCACACCGCTGTGCCCCAGTCCCCTCCTTGTCTAACCTTAATGCCAGTAGTGGTATTTGAGGTGTAACCTGAGCATACATCTAATGGCTCTGGCAGAGATGACTCAGCTCAATCACACATTCCCTAGTCAGCACCCTGATTCATCTTCACTGGAGACTTTAAAGAGGTAGTTCACACTAATGATTGAATAAATGTGTTGATAATACAGTCTATGAGCCCATGCATTAGTCTTGTTTGGTTTGCCACTGCCACCAGCTGATAGTAGCCAAGACAGAATGTTCAATCAACAGGTCCATTCATTATTTAAAAAAAATTGAAATATATCATTTATCTCGGCTCTTCCACATGTCCTTTGATTCGAGGGAAGCAATGAATACGCTGAAAGGGTTCAGATTTTTAGAAGTACAAATATGTGTGCCACTTGAGTGTGACAGATTCAACCGAACTCCGTCCACTACTCGTAACAACATGTGGTTGTGCATCATAACTGCTGTGTTCCGCTCCCTACGACCATCTTGTACATGCTAATTAATAGTCATGTAGAGTAGCTTACTGTAATTGTCTCAATGAGCAGGGTGAGCTTATTTACTCCTGCCGTGACTAGAGACTAGAGACTAGTTAAAGGTGCTGACAGTGGCTCATGCCTCTATGAGCCAGCTCTAACACACACACACATTGCCTAATGGGAGCTCCAGCCCATTAGGCAAAAATAGATCTCTCACAGCTGCCCTCTGTGTGTGTGTTGGTGTGTGAGAGAGAGAGAAAGAGAGAGAGAGAGAGATAGATAGAGAGAGAGAGAGAGAGAGAGAGAGAGAGAGAGAGTAATTTGTTCAGAGTTCCAGTTTGATGCATTAGTGAATGTGCACGGTTGCAACATGGTCTGTTAGGTTCAGTCACAGAGTGGGGCTCCACTAGCTGACCACTACCACAGAGAGATTAACACAACTACTCTGCTAATAAAACGTGATGTAGCTCAAGACACATTTCCATTTGACATTTGAGTCATTTAGCAGACACTCCTATCCAGAGCGACTTACAGTTAGTGCATTCATATTAAGATAGCTAGGTGAGACCACCACATATCTCAGTCATAGTAATTACATTTTTACTCAATAACGTAGCTATCAGTAAAGTCACAGCTAGAAGGGGTATGGGGTGTTGTCAAGTGCAAGTGATGGTTAGGTATTTTTTGTGTGTGTGTGTGGGGGGGGGGGGGGGGGGGGGGTTTGATGTGAGGAGATAAGATACTGTTTGAAGAGGTAGCGTTTCAGATGTTTTCGGAAGATGGGCAGGGACTCTGCTGTCCCAGATAAAGGGGGAAGCTAGTTCCACCATTGGGGTGCGAGGACAGAGAAGAGCTTGAACTTGGCTGAGCGAGAGCTGCCCTCCTGTAGGGGTGGGAGGGCCATGAGACCTGAAGTGGCAGACACCTCACTAGTCTCACAGAAATACAATTTTACTGTGAAGTTGTTGCACTATAAAACAGCTAAAACTCTGACATAAACTCTCCCTATCTAGGACATAGTCTAGCTCAGGTAGCTGAATGCCCAGAAAGTGTGGTCATCATCAGACTTCATTCAACATTAAATAGCAAGGCAGAAAGCATGGAGTCACTTATGTCTATTTCCTCTCATTACACCTCTTCACACACAGCGTGTTAGGGTCAATGAACACAGGTGTAATTGAGCCTCCGGACCGCTCCTCTAAAACATGCTACCAGTTTCCTCCCCCATAGACTTGTCACTGGGATGAAAGAGCTAGCCCCCAGTACAAAGTGGTTGTTATGGTTTCCCTCCGGAATGAGAATTCCTGTTTTATTAGTAGGCTCTTTGTTAACACCCAAGATGAATTCATGCTCTCTCAGTGGCAGGACTGTGATTTCCTGACCTCAGCTAGAATGTTAGAGGAATGCTTTCAGATGTGGTTTGGGATTCATCTACAAACTCATTCAGGTAGTTGAAGTGAATAGCAGTGTGTCAATGTGAAGTGGAAAATAGTAATCCTTTATACGAGGGTAAATATCACCAATCAACTCTGCAGTCAGGGAAGTCCAAAACATGATTATTATTTGACAGGAATCTCAATTTTAATTCTAAGGAATGTTTTCGAAAAGAAAGCTAGAAATTCTAAAGTTGCAGAGGACAAAGAAACATGCTTTTGACTCCTGGAATGTTGGTCACCAGTTTTATTGGAATGGGGCTCCATGAGAGAATGTGCCAAAGTGACTCACCACCTGGATTCGGTCTTATGTACCAAAATGTTAACAACAAAATAATGTACATTGGTAAAAAGTGGAGACTTGGTATATCATACACTGCATTTTTGAGGATTTTTGTCTAGCTGTGTTCAGTCCAGATGGTGCTTGTACAGGCAGAAGCTGAAACTGGGTCCCGACTCAGTCCGAACCCTCCTTGGCAACAACAACACCAGGCTCCAGAGCATCGAAGCTGTAAAACAGGAAATAACAAAACACATTTGAAGACATTACAACCTTGCACTACATCAATTCACCTCCGAAGTTTAGATAATAAGAATAACCTCATACAATGCAATGAAAATTATATTAACCTGAAGTGCTGGTGCTTGATATGTGACAGCAGCCTGAAGTACGGAGTCAGGTGTTGTTGACAGCCATAGCTTTCCACCAGCACCGTACCATCCTCCAGTCCAAACCAGCTGTGGGATGTTGACCCCTGTCACAGTGATGTCCTTCACAACACCAACGATCTCAGACAAAGTGTTCACACTGGTCTTTCTGAAGCGCTGCTTGATGAGGCCGAACTTGGTGTGGCCTTTAATCAGGAAGTGAAGGTCCAGATTGTGGTGGAGCTTGTGCATGGTCCACCAGGCACAATAGCAGAGCACAAACTTGTTCTTGTTTTGGCCACTGCAGTTATCACAATTCAACTCCGTAGTTGGTGAAGAAATGGAGCATGTTGATGACTGCGCTTCTGCCTTTGCTGGATGCCTTCATCAATCAATTGTTGTGGTAATCCTTCACAGCAAACACCAAACAAACACCAAACAAGCCACACTTGCAAGGAGTTAAAAAGTAGATGGGACCTGGCTGCATAGGGTCAATTTTTTATTTTACTGTTATTTAACTAGGCAAGTCAGTTAAGAACAAATTCTTATTTTCAATGACTGCCTAGGAACAGTGGGTTAACTGCCTGTTCAGGGGCAGAAAGACCTTGTCAGCTCGGGGATTTGAACTTGTAACCTTTCGGTTACTAGTCCAACACTCTAACCACTAGGCTACCCTGCCGCCCCTACCCTGTGAAAAGGATAGTGCACCTGCAAACAACAAAATAACACAAGATAAATTACAATTATTTGTCTCACCCATGTCAATCTGTCTTTACACCGCTCAGTGAAATGTATTTGCCTGCCTACCTGCCTCCCATATATACAGTGGGACAAAAAAGTATTTAGTCAGCCACCAATTGTGCAAGTTCTCCCACATAAAAAGATGAGAGAGGCCTGTAATTTTCCTGCCGGGGTGGCGGAGTAGGTTGAAAATAAGAATTTGTTCTTAACTGACTTGCCTAGTTAAATAAAACAAATTTAAAAAAAATCATAGGTACGCTATGAGAGACAAAATTAGAAAAGAAAATTACATTGTAGGATTTTTTATGAATTTATTTTCAAATTATGGTGGAAAATAAGTATCTTGTCAATAACAAAAGTTTATCTCGATACTTTGTTATATACCCTTTGTTGGCACTGACAGAGGTCAAACGTTTTCTGTAAGTCTTCACAAGGTTTTCGCACACTGTTGCTGGTATTTTGGCCCATTCCGCCATGCAGATCTCCTCTAGAGCAGTGATGTTTTGGGGCTGTTGCTGGGCAACACGGACTTTCAACTCCCTCCAAAGATTTTCTATGGGGTTGAGATCTGGAGACTGGCTAGGCCACTCCAGGACCTTGAAATGCTTCTTACGGAGCCACTCCTTAGTTGCCCGGGCAGTGTGTTTGGGATCACTGTCATGCTGAAAGACCCAGCCACGTTTCATCTTCAATGGTTTTCACTCAAAATCTCACGATACATGGCCCCATTCATTCTTTCCTTTACACGGATCAGTCGTCCTGGTAACTTTGCAGAAAACAGCCCCAAAGCATGATGTTTCCACCCCCATGCTTCACAGTAGGTATGGTGCTCTTTGGATGCAACTCAGCATTCTTTGTCCTCCAAACACGAGTTGAGTTTTTACCAAAAGGTTATGTTTTGGTTTCATCTGACCATATTACATTCTCCCAATCTTCTTCTGGATCATCCACATGCTCTCTAGCAAACTTCAGACGGGCCTGGACATGTACTGGCTTAAGCAGGGGGACACGTCTGGCACTGCAGGATTTGAGTCCCCGGCCGCGTAGTGTGTTACTGATGGTAGGCTTTTTTACTTTGGTCCCAGCTCTCTGCAGGTCATTCACTAGGTCCCCCCGTGTGGTTCTGGGATTTTTGCTCACCGTTCTTGTGATCATTTTGACCCCACGGGGTGAGATCTTGCGTGGAGCCCCAGATCGAGGGAGATTATCAGTGGTCTTGTATGTCTTCCATTTCCTAATAATTGCTCCCACAGTTGATTTATTCAAACCAAGCTGCTTACCTATTGCAGATTCAGTTTTCCCAGCCTGTTGCAGGTCTACAATTTTGTTTCTGGTGTCCTTTGACAGCACTTTGGTCTTGGCCATAATGGAGTTTGGAGTGTGACTGTTTGAGGTTGTGGACAGGTGTCTTTTATACTGATAACATGTTCAAACAGGTGCCATTAATACAGGTAACGAGTGGAGGACAGAGGAGCCTCTTAAAGAAGGTCTGTGAGAGCCAGAAATCTTGCTTGTTTGTAGGTGACCAAATACTTATTTTCCACCATAATTTGCAAATTAATTAATAAAATATCCTTCAAAGTAATTTTCTGGATTTTTTTTCTAATTTTATCTGTCATAGTTGAAGTTTACCTATGATGAAAATTACAGGCCTCTCTCATCTTTTTAAGTTGGAGAACTTGCACAATTGGTGGCTGACTAAATACTTTTTTGCCCCACTGTATATATATACAGTAAGTATAAAGGAGGAAATGTTGCTTACTTGTTGAGCAAAATCAAAGCTGTAATGCATCCTGATGTCTTTGCCTGCTGGTTCAGTAGGGCCTCCAGAGACAACTGCAGGTCTTGACAGGTGGTCTTGCAGTCAGCAACCATCTTCAGGTAGACAGACAGCTCACTCTGAAAAAGCAGGAGATGCTGCGCTTGCTTCTTCAGCTTGGCTGACTTAACAACTTCTAACCTCCGATAACGTTAGTTAGCTAACAGCAAGCTTTAACTTCGGGTCTTTTGTTTAGACATGTAACATAACAAAGCTTCACTGTTAGCTAGCTAAAAAATTTACTAAAATCCCAATCCGTAGAGTAAAGTTAGCAAGCCAGCCTTCGAACTCCAGCTGGCTAGCTAACAGCAAGCTTTAACTAGCAATACAAACTGATTGTCATAGCTAGCTAAAGTTAACCGAAGATAGTAGGTTCAATGTTAGATTCCTACCCGTATGTATACATGGATGAAAGCTTCACGGCAGACTGCAACCCCTTTTATTAAATAAGATGTCCTGTTTCTTATTGCTTCTACCAGACATTCCACTGATTTCAAAACTCGATCAACTTCTTCCGTGACAACAACCCTGTTGATTGTCGCCGTTTCTTCTCCATCAGAAGACTCAACAATATTTTCTTCAATTAAAATATTTTTTACCTAAATCAGGGATTTCCTCATCATCTGATTCATTTTCAGAGTCAGAGAGAGTCAGCATGGCACGATCGTCCTCCAGAAAGTAGTCCATTACAACTTTTTCCCACTGACCTTTGTCGATAAAGGGCAGCAATGTTATTGAGAGCAGAAGCAACATATTTGCAGTTCTCCATGGCTAATGTTTTTTCTTTCGGAAAAACTGCAGTAGAAAGGATTATCTACGCATTACGAGTAGCTCATTTTATAGACACATGATGCAACACCGCAGACCAATCCAAACTCATCTCCCGGCATGTCCAGCACACTCATTATCTCAGCCAACCATGCATAGCGGGAAGGTTGCTCCTTTTCTCTGTGGCTAAACCAACTAGGCTCGTTATTTAACCATTTTATTCGTATTTACAGATGACGTGCAGGTTTAATATTAAGACACATGAAAGTTCACATGTTCGAGAAGGCATTTCTGCCTTCTCTGAACATGTGAATATTTTTTTTACGTTCAAAAGGCTCTCCTGTAAAGTCGTGACTTACGACATACGCCTAGTTTACTGAATCGGGTCAAAAATATCTCAATTGGTCAACCAGTGAATTTAAACATTTAGAGAAACCTATTCCAACATCTAACAGAAAATGTACCCTGAAAATCCCAGTTAATAAGATATATTGTTTAGACATTGTCCCTCTGAAACATTAGTATGATGTATCATATTTAGCCTAATTTAGCACGCTACCTTGCTATCTCCAAGGTTATCTCAGAGGAGATCCCATCACAAACACACACAAACACACTCTTACACACACACGCGCACACACACACACACACACACACACACACACAGACATGCACACACCCACACATACACACACACGCAGACACATCTGCTCAGTGTCAGGTTTCCCTCTCGACACTCTCTCAGACTAATGGTTGGGCCTCCAGCCAGTCACAGCTCTAATGGATGACTTTGTTATGTTTCAACCCTTCGCTCTGAAGTCAACAAAATGACACCATGGGTATCTTCTGATCCTGCCAAGCTCATTACAGGTTCTGGGCTTCTGATCTGCCTCTTGAGAGTTAGATTGACTAGATGTTTGGAGGGTGGGGTTTTTAGTTGGGTTTAGGGTGTAAGTAGGATTGTGCTACGTTTGCCATCAGAGGCTTTTGTGAAAATGTATTGGGGGAATCATTGGTTGTATTTAAGAATCACAACAAAGCAAATGAATTGTAGAATACCATTCAATGGCTGGTCTTTCCTTCCAGATAGAGACATCTGTAGATTAGTAGAAGTAGCGCATGCCTCTTTGTTATCCACTGATTCTCACTACTGTAGGGTTTTCCTGTGCATTCTTCCTCTCTCCACATACTCCTCCTACTCTCCCTCTTCTATTTTGCTCTTTCTATCCATCAGATCCTCCTCTCCACCCCCTCATCTCTCCCTCCTGTCTTTCTGCTCCCCCTGCCTCCTGTGTTCCTCTACTTCCTCTGCTCCCCCTCCCCCTCCCTTCTCTGTTCCCCTCCCTCCTCTGTTCCACCTCCCTTCTCTGTTCCACCTCCCTTCTCTGTCCCCCTCCCTCCTCTGTTCCACCTCCCTTCTCTGTTCCACCTCCCTTCTCTGTTTCACCTCCCTCCTCTGTTCCCCCTCCCTTCTCAGTTCCACCTCCCTTCCCTGTTCCCCCTCCCTCCTCTGTTCCCCCTCCCTTCTCTGTTCCCCCTCCCTCCTCTGTTCCCCCTCCCTTCTCTGTTCCACCTCCCTTCTCTGTTCCCCCTCCTCTATTTCCCCTACCTCCTCTGTTCCCCCTCCCTTCTCTGTTCCCCTCCCTCCTCTGTTCCCCTCCCTCCTCTGTTCCCCCTCCCTTCTCTGTTCCACCTCCCTGCTCTGTTCCCCCTCCCTTCTCTGTTCCCCCTCCCTCCTCTGTTCCCCCTCCCTTCTCTGTTCCCCCTCCCTCCTCTGTTTCCCCTCCCCTTGTCCCCCTCCTCCATCCTTCTGCCTGTTCATGCTATGTGACCCGTCAAGTGTAGCTCCTCCCCTTCTCTCCCCCTGGTTGCCAATGTTTGCAAACTGTGACAAAATATCAAATTCTGTCTATTTAGGAGGTGCAGGGAGTGTGTAGGAACAGGGCATCTGGGCTTGTTCCTCTACAAACCCCCTTGAATGCCCTCACATGCTCACACACTCACTCAAACCCGTGGCATCCTGGGCCAGGAAACTCAGACAGGTGGTTCTGCATGAGCTTCTGCCTCCGGTTGGTGAGTGTGTGTGTGTGCGTGTGCGTGTGCGTGTGCGTGTGCGTGTGTGTGTGTGTGTGTGTGTGTGTGTGTGTGTGTGTGTGTGTGTGTGTGTGTGTGTGTGTGTG
This sequence comes from Oncorhynchus clarkii lewisi, assembly GCF_045791955.1. Lineage (NCBI taxonomy): Eukaryota > Metazoa > Chordata > Actinopteri > Salmoniformes > Salmonidae > Oncorhynchus > Oncorhynchus clarkii. The sequence goes on from NC_092148.1 coordinate 67,723,081, forward strand.
TGTGTGTGTGTGTGTGTGTAAGGGCGTGGGGGTTAAAGGAGTGATCGGGGAATACCTCGCTTTACCTTACACTGAGTGATTTGTCTTTCACTCCAAGCCCTACTTGGTGATCCAGAAATGTAATCCTCAGGTTCTCTGGCCCTCTTCGCTCAGCTGTGTGATGGACAAAGCAGAGAGCGGGTGGGGGGGTTCAATCAATATTTGTCTGGATGTCTCTGGGACAAGAGAACTGTGGTTCCCCGTCACAGACAGGCCGTTGCCTGGACCGTATCAATGAAAGGAATCACAGGACCACTTTGTCTGATGCAAATACATGGCTGAAAATAAGAAACACACGGTATGGGTGCCAATAAGGCCTCCTCGAGGAGACACCTTCATACATGTTTTCCCGGTGCCCACCCCATAGCACCCAAATAATATATACACTTCCCCTCTGCCGCAGATTCAACTCCTCACCTGTGATCAGGGAGAGAATGAAGAGAGAGAGGGAACAAAGAGAGTACAGAATAATAACACTAGATAATGACAGCACATAACTTCCATTCATACGATTACTTAAGAATAACGACTAGACCTGAGAATTTGTTATAGACAGTGAAAAGTATGTAATTTGATAAACTTCTCTAAAAGGTGAAGTAAAAGACAAACTTTGAAAACTGCTTGCTGTCTGAACGGCATAGCAGATATCTTAATCTGTGTAATGAGTCATGGTCTTCATAAGGGAGTAATTAAGATAAAGTTAATGAACGTAGCTATAATTAAGATATGAGGAATGGTCTTGTCTGGTACTCTCATTAACACCACGCTGCCTGCTCATTCCTGCTGCTCTTATCTCATATTACAACAGATGGTTGGCTGTTAAAAAAAGTGTTAAAAATACAAATCCTTATTTCTATTGTTTTATTACAAATAGAATGACATTGAAAGGAACAATAAAGTTATTATAGTTTTAAAATTAATATTGTGTCCCCTATTCTACATTAAATGTCATTAGGATGGATGACATTTACTCTCAACTCAGACTAGTCAATGACTTTCTAGTCTTAGGTATTCTTCATCAAGTCTTTGTTAGTTGAAGTCAGAGTTGAGTCTTTATAGGGGGGCTTTGCTCCCTAAAATGGTGTTGAGGTGGAAAGGGGGTGCCCATGCTGGAGTGGTGGGATGCAGTTGGGTATACAACGTGCCATATAGTGATGGGGTGGGGTCCCCACAGACCACAAACATAAAGCCTGGGTGCCCATTATGTTTTATTTCATTCAGGGGGACATTAGTTGGGCACAGGTTTTGTCCAAACAAATTCCTTATGATTTTAACAGCAAATGAATTCGCTTTTTTACATTTTAAGTCTTTCTTTGATGCTTTGCATATCCACCTCAAGATTAACAGCCTACATACAAGTCAACAGTGGTTGTTTGCGTGACATTCCTTAATGATGTTTGGATCTAGGCTCAATTCACAATTTCCAGCAGGCATGTTCAGGCCCACCTCAGAAAGGTAGCTAAGGTCCCATCGCGTGCCTAGAACACACAAACACACACCATAACCACTGTCTTGGCAGGGGCGTGATCCCAAGCAGTGCTTGTCAGGTAGTCGCTCAGTGTCCTGACCCATTTAAGCCTGTCTCAGACTAGAACTAGACGATGGGGATACCTTACAGTATCTCCATGTTTTCTTCTTCCTGGAGCCTAAGTGAGTAGAAACCTTGGCTGTCAATGTTTTGAGATATAGGTGAAGTAATATGGTGATTTTGAAAATGTAAAGCTCAACTAAAGGCAATATAGAACTTATCTGATAGAAACGGCCTATGTGGCATCAATATTAGTCAGAAACATTTATTGTAGTCTTAAAATTGACTATAATGTCTAAAGAGGATAATTTTGGTCATAAAGTCAGTTTTGTCCAAAACAGTTTTGTAAGTCATCACTTACTCTAGGATTGGGTTTGATTTTGACAATTCTCACTTGCCCACTAACACTGGATACACAGCTGAGGTGATTGCCTCTGTCCAATCCTATCATAGAAAAAACAGACAGTGAGACATGCTGCCCTTGAGGAATTGATACTGGCTAATGGCGTCTCATGGGGACAAACATCAGTAACTGCCACATCGAATCACACCCCAAAGACTGAAATCTTGTTTTTCTTAATGAGCAACAGAGAAACACATGCGGAATTGGTGTGTTCAGTCGCTCTTTCAAGATTTCGAGGAAGTCTGTTTACAACAGGAACCAAATGCTTGCCTGATAACTCTCTCTGAATTTAATACCTGCTGCTCTATCGATCGCTCCATATGAGAAGAAATGCTAGTTTGTGTGGCGTTTGGCCGATGTGGATGGTTTGTCTGGCAATGTAACTGAACAAGAACAGTTGGCTCCCAAGAAGACTACTAAGTCTTTTTTATGGCATAATTAATTTCCATAAATGAGCATACATTGTTGGACAAGTTCAGCGAGTCTCTCCTCCCATTCGGTGCCTACTGAACCTGAGCCTGGCCTGCAGACTCTGACATCTGAGCCATACACAGTACAGAGCAGACAGAATGAGACTGGGACAATAAACGGCTCTCACAATCTGGGGACAACACTACAGTAACACAATCTCCACAATACATTATGCAACAGCAGAGTAGGCAGGGCAGACTAGCCTCTACCCACCCCCAAGAAATACCACACAGACTGGGCCAGGAGAAGGGGGTAGGGCTGGATAGAAAGGTGGTAGGGCTGGAGCACAGTTAGGGTTTTGCTGAAAATTGTTTTCTCTTTACTAGCCAAATCGGAGACAGAAATCTGAGATACATTAAATAAATATATAGATTTCACATAAAAATCGAAGTATCATAATGCGTTATGTAACTCTGCCAAACTTTGGCCCAGAAATCCTAAATGTTTTAGATGTGTAAATGGGAGAGAGAGGGCTTTGTTTATTTTGTTTGTGTATGAGACAGCATTACATCAAACAACACCATGTCTCTGGTAAATGAGCAGAGAGAGTAGAGTACGTGAAACGGGGGAAAGCTTGATCCCTTTGTTGTGTGTGAGGGGTAGCAGTGCCAATTTTCCCCCTGCTTCCAAACAGTGGCCCCCTTCAATTTTTGTCCATGTCACCCAGCTAAGCTCCCAGCCATGGTCCTGCCTCACTATCAGTGTTCTATGGGCAGAGGACCGCCAGAGAGGAGAAGAGAGTCAAAGGAGCTGGAGAGGAAGAGAAAGAGGACACAGGAAGGGGAAAGGGAGAACGAGAGTAGCAAAGGATGTGAAGAATGTAGAGGGCATTTGGTCATTTTTATTTTATTTAACTAGGCAAATCAGTTAAGAACAAATTCTTATTTACAATGATGGCCTTTGGAACAGTGGGTTAACTGCCTTGTTCAGGGGGAGAACACATTTTTACCTTGTCAGCTCAGGTATTTGATCTAGCAGCTTTTCGGTTACTGGCCCAAACCTCTAACCCCTAGGCTACCTGCCGCCCTGGCAGGTAAGCAGAACAATGCAGGAATACCACTACTAAATGAGAGACCACTTCCCTTGTTTGTCACTGGCAGTGATTTGTTCTGGGTTTAGGGTGGGCAAAAGGGACAGTTTTGCAGTTGGACAGAGTGTGACTGTAACTCTGCTGTGTGCCTGGGGCTTGGCAGAGAGAGAAGCCTGGCTAATGTAGCGTGAGTTACTGGGCACAGAGGGTAGGAGTTTCTGGGCATGAGCTTCTGCTTAAAAGGACAGCTGGGCCCCTCTCCTGCATAGATACACAATACTGGTTCCCCTTAGCTCATTCTCCTCTCCTCTCATCTCCTGTCATTTCTTCTCCTCTACTCTCTTCCCAATCTGTTTTCACAGTGCCTGAATTCTCCCCTCTCATGCTTCACCCCATCATGGAGAAAGTGGCTGTGGTTATCAGCTCTTTTATCAGAAAAGGAGAGTTGGTTCTGTGTTTATCTTCTCCCTCCATGTAACAGCTTTTCTCACTGAGCCGTAAATCCAAGCAGTTACTGATACTCCAGCTAAGGGGGCTATAGCATAAACATAACACCCCTTCACTTTTTCTGATTCGGGAGCTCTAACTCCTGCTGTATGGTGAACATCTCATATTAACTTACAGGGATGTGGGCTGTCTGCGTGCAATAACCCTAAACACAGAAACACTACATAGTTTTAATACATTTTGAATTACAGTTTATAAAATGTAATATGCTTATGAATATGTTTGACCACTAATTAATAGACATACGTATTCACTTCATTTGTTATCACTTGACATGGCTCTTAAAGAATGCTCTACAGAGCAAGCCTAACTAAAATGGTTACCTCAAACGTGACTTAACCCACATTCAAATTACTCTATAATGCTGAAATCGCAATGGTCAAAAGAAAATATTGTCATGTCTCCTTGGTTTTATAGCTTCACATGGTCATTTTTTATTTAACGAGGCAAGTCAGTTAAGAACAAATTCTTATTTACATTGACAGCCTACCACGGAACAGTGGGTTAACTGCCTTGTTCAGGGGCAGAACGACAGATTATTTTTACCCTGTCACCTCAGGGATTCAATCCAGCAACCTTACTGTTACTGGCCCAACGCTCTAACTGTTACATAGATAGCAGTAAAAGTTTGTTCACCAGCTGAGGTTGTTAATACCTGTATATAACAACACACACCTGTGTTAAGAGCAGGAAGAGAGAGTATCCTGTATGGTTTATGATGGTCTGTGTCCCACTGTTTTTTTTAGGTACATTGACCAAAAACGTTGTAGTTTATGGTCTAGTAGCGTAGTGTACCCTCTGAAACCTTGGGAAATGGACAGGGTATTGTCACGCCCTGACCTTAGAGATCCTTATTTATTCTCTATGTTTGGTTAGGTCAGGATGTGACTCGGGTGGGAAAATCTATGTTTTCTATTTCTTTGTTGTTTTGCCGAGTGTGGTTCCCAATCAGAGGCAGCTGTCTATTGTTGTCTCTGATTGGGGATCATATATAAGTTGTGATTTTCTGTTTGGGTTCTGTGGGGTGTTATTTTCTGTTTAGTGTCTGTGCCTGACGCAACTGTTCGCTTTCGTTTTTGGATTTGTTATTTTTGTTGAGGTGTTTCTTGTAAATAAATATAATGAACATTTTCCAAGCTGCATTTTCCACCAAAGAAGTACCAAGCAGCATGGCCGGGAGGACTGGACATGGGAGTAAATCCTGGAGGGAGAAGGACCCTGGACACGGTCCGGGGAGTATCGCCGTCCAAGGGAGCAGATGGAGGCAGCGAGAGTGGAACGGCGACTATACGAAGAGTTAGCTCAACGACGGAAGCACGTCGGGGGGCACACGGGGAGATTGGCGGAGGTAGGGTTTAGACCTGAGCCAGCTTCCCGTGGGGAGCGTGTGACTGGTCAGGCACCGTGTTATGCGGTGATGCGCACTGTGCCTCCAGTGAGCATTCACAGGCCGGTGCGCTCTGTGCCAGCACCCCGCATTTGCCGGGCGGAAGTGGGCATCCAGCCAGGACGGGTTGTGCCAGCTCTACGCTCGAGACCTCCAGTGCGACTCCACGGCCCAGTGTATACGGTGCCTGCTCCACGCACCAGGCTTCCAGTGCATCTTCCCAGTCCGGTGAGACCTGTTCTGGTTCCACGTACCAGGCCTCCATTATGTCTCCCCAGCCCGGTAAGCCCTGTTGTAGCTCCACGCACCAGGCTTCCAGTACGTCTCCTCAGTCCGGTGAGACCTGTTCCGGCTTCACGTACGAAGCCTCTAGTGATGATCCATGGCACGAAGCCTCTAGTGATGATCCATGGCACGAAGCCTCCAGTGATGATCCATTGCCCGGAGCCTGTAGTGATGATTTTCCGTTTGGGTTCTGTGGGGTGTTATTTTCTGTTTGGGTTCTGTGGGGTGTCATTTTCTGTTTAGTGTCTGTGCCTGACGGAACTGTTCACTTTCGTTTTTGTTATTTTTGTTTGAGTGTTTCTTGTAAATAAATATCATGAACACTTTCCACGCTGCGCTTTGGTCCACTCTTCCTTCCACCGACGACGAGCGTTACAGGTATGGTGAGAAGAACGAAGAGAGTCTGAAACCTTGGGAAATGGACAGGGTATGGTGAGAAGAACGAAGAGAGTCTGAAACCTTGGGAAATGGACAGGGTATGGTGAGAAGAACGAAGAGAGTCTGAAACCTTGGGAAATGGACAGGGTATGGTGAGAAGAACGAAGAGAGTCTGAAACCTTGGGAAATGGACAGGGTATGGTGAGAAGAACGAAGAGAGTCTGAAACCTTGGGAAATGGACAGGGTATGGTGAGAAGAACGAAGAGAGTCTGAAACCTTGGAAAATGGACAGGGTATGGTGAGAAGAACAAAGAGAGTCTGAAACCTTGGGAAATGGACAGGGTATGGTGAGAAGAATGAAGAGAGTCTGCAACCTTGGGAAATGGACAGGGTATGGTGAGAAGAATTAAGAGAGTCTGAAACCTTGGGAAATGGACAGGGTATGGTGAGAAGAACGAAGAGAGTCTGAAACCTTGGGAAATGGACAGGGTATGGTGAGAAGAATGAAGAGAGTCTGAAACCTTGGGAAATGGACAGGGTATGGTGAGAAGAATTAAGAGAGTCTGAAACCTTGGGAAATGGACAGGGTATGGTGAGAAGAACGAAGAGAGTCTGAAACCTTGGGAAATGGACAGGGTATGGTGAGAAGAACGAAGAGAGTCTGAAACCTTGGGAAATGGACAGGGTATGGTGAGAAGAATGAAGCGAGTCTGAAACCTTGAATATTTAAATATACAAATATTCAGTTTTCAGTTGGCTTTCTCTCATTCAACTGACTTGGCTACTCTTGTACAATTCTAAATAGCCAACATACAACAACAAAAAAACATTTTGTAAAAAGGTATTAATTATCATCTTATCTCGTAGATACATTTTCATCATGTAATTCTCAACATATCCCTAGGAACAGAAAGTTACAATGTTTCCCTTCGTTTACAGTGTGTGAATGACAGGCTTGCTTGACTGGAGCTAACTTTAGCCAAAATTAATTAAACTATAACAACATCATCAAGGAATAAAAACAATGATATAATTACACTCCGGTTAACTTGGTGTTTCACATCCTATGTGTTATAACTCGCTCATCGTGATGATAACATTTCAAATATTTTGTTTATCTGGCGCTTCTCTTCAGTTTTCTTTTGGCTCTCATTCAACTGACTCAAGGACTAAGGAGGCTGGCACAAGAGCCACTGTAGAGTGAGAGCGCATCAACCAACCACTAGAGTGAGCGTCTCTCTCTGCGGGCCAAAACAAGCTTAACTCCCCTTGACTGTAAATACTGTAAATTATTATGCCAAAGATTAGCCTACCATATACAGTTGAAGTCGGAAGTTTACATACACTAGGTTGGAGTCATTAAAACTAGTTTTTCAACCACTCCACAAATTTCTTGTTAACAAACTATAGTTTTGGCAAGGCGGTTAGGACATCTACATTGTGCATGACACAAGTAATTTTTCCAACAATTATTTACAGACAGATTATTTAATTTATAATTCGCTGTATCACAATTCCAGTGGGCCAGAAGTTTACATACACTAAGTTGACTGTGCCTTCAAACAGCTTGGAAAATACCAGAAAATTATGTCATGGCTTTAGATGCTTCTGATAGGCTAATTGACATCATTTGAGTCAATTGGAGGTGCACCTTTGGATGTATTTCAAGGCCTACCTTCAAAAACGCAGTGCCTCTTTGCTTGACATCATGGGAAAATCAAAAGAAATCAGCCAAGACCTCAGAAAAACAATTGTAGACCTTCACAAGTCTGGTTCATCCTTGGGAGCAATTTCCAAACGCCTGAAGGTACCATGTTCATCTGTACAAACAACAGTACGCAAGAATAAACACCATGGGACCACGCAGCCGTCATTCCGCTCAGGAAGGAGACGCGTTCTGTCTCCTAGAGATGAACGTACTAAGGTGCAAAAAGGGCAAATCAATCCCAGAACAACAGCAAAGGACCTTGTGAAGATGCTGGAGGAAACAGGTACAAAAGTATCTATATCCATAGTGAAACAAGTCCTATATCAACATAATCTGAAAGGCCGCTCAGCAAAGAAGAAGCCACTGCTCCAAAACCACCATAAAAAAGCCAGACTATGTTTGCAGCTGCACATGGGGACAAAGATCATACTTTTTGGAGAAATGTCCTCTCGTCTAATGAAACAAAAATAGAAGTGATTGGCCATAATGACCATCGTTATGTTTGGATGGAAAAGGGGGAGGCTTGCAAGCCGAAGAACACCATCCCAATCGTGAAGCACGTCGGTGGCAGCATCATGTTGTGGGGGTGTTTTGCTGCAGTTGTGGCTGAAATACATTTAAACTCAGTTTTTCACAATTCCTGACATTTAATCCTAGTAAAAATTCCCTGTTTTAGGTCAGTTAGGATCACCACTTTATTTTAAGAATGTGAAATGTCAGAATAATAGTAGTGAGAATGGTTTATTTCTTTCATCAGAGGATCTCTCTTTCACCTGCAGCTGACAATAACTGCATGCAAGATGTTCTACATCATTGTAATGATATGTCTGAATTGCAGTTCGTCTTCATTTTGGCAGATTAACTCATGCTTTTTTCTAAAGTCTTAACCCATGTTTTTCTTCTTTTTTTCTTCTACTCTGGAACCCTTACTGTACTGGTGGTAGGTAGTCCATCGGCTTTGGAGTTGGACCTGCGACAGCAGTTGGTCCTATGGCTGAAAGATGGCCGGTTTGAATCCCGGGCTGTGCGCTGGAAAAAAAATGGGTGGAATTGATTTGACAACTGGAAGGCTTCTGGCTTCACATCCTCAAAACATTCACCTACCGTTGGGCCCTTGAGCAAGGCCCTTAACCCCACAACATGCTCTTCATTCAGGTGCACTGCACTGCAGCTTGAACCTGTACTCGTCTCTCAACTGTATTTGTGAAGTCTGCTGTTTGGGGGGGGTTGAGAATGGAGCAGAATATACATTTTTGTTGATGGTAACTAATGAACAGAGTTGTATTGTATTGTATTAAAAATGTCAGCCAGAGTTGACATGGGCCTTCATTTAAACAAAGAGATGCCTCCCTGGCCTCCAGTGCACATTTACAAACAATATTTGCATATAATGACAATAAATTATTAAAGCTATGCTGGTATTCTCTTGTCCATTATTTAATTGTTTATTAATTTTTGTTCTTAGAAAAATAGTAGTAGCCATAATTCATAAATGGCACCATGCAGGGTTCTCTATGCAACCATGTTGGTTCAGTGAAGATTCCGATCAAAGAACCTTATAAAAGGGTGCTATATAGAGCTTTTAGGGGTTCAATATATGAAGCAAGAGAACCCTTTTTGGTTCTATAAGGATTTTTATTTTAAGAGTGTACAAATAAAGTCCTTACAAAAGGTAAGTGTGGCTTGTAGTGAACCATGTTCCTCCCAGTGTAAGTGGCCTGTTTCTCTGAGATGTTCAGCTGTAGACAGAGATAACTCAACACTCTCAGCACTAACACTAACTAATGATCCTGTCCCCTGTCCTCTCTGTGAAATGAATGGGCTTGTGTCCCTCTCTCGCCCCACTCCTCCTCTATAGCTCTAGATATAGGTGATTTAGGATGGACAGATATGACCAGGCTATAGGACCAAGCTCAGTGGAGATTGTCAGGTCTGTGTGTGCGTCAGTGTTTTGTGAGGAGGTGTATATCGAGGAGGAGGGGAGTAAAACCCACTGATCCTTTATATGTTTGACCTCAGTTTAGCATTACAGACAACTGATAAAGTACAGAACTGATTGATTGTGTGTGTGTGTGTGTGTGTGTGTGTGTGTGTGTGTGTGTGTGTGTGTGTGTGTGTGTGTGTGTGTGTGTGTGTGTGTGTGTGTGTGTGTGTGTGTGTGTGT
>NC_092148.1:67737981-67767981 GCF_045791955.1 Oncorhynchus clarkii lewisi
AAACGCTAATTGATCATTAGAAACCCATTTGAAATTATGTTAGCACTTGAAAACGGTTGTCCTGATTAAAGAAGCAATAAAACTAGCTTTCTTTTGACTAGTTGAGTATCTGGAGCATCAGCTTCATTAAATAGTACCCGCAAAACACCATTCTCAACGTCAACAGTGAAGAGGCGACCACGGGATGCTGGCCTTCTAGGCAGAGTTCCTCTGTCCAGTGTCTGTGTTCTTTTGCCAATCATAATCTTTTCTTTTTATTGGCCAGTCTAACATATGTCTTTTTCTATGCAAATTTGCCTAGAAGGCCAGCATCCCGGAGTCGCCTCTTCACTGTTGACGGTGAAACTGGTGTTTTGCGGGTACTATTTAATGAAGCTGCCAGTTGAGGACTTCTGAGGCGTCTGTTTCTCAAACTAGACACTCTAATGTACTTGTCCTCTTGCTCAGTTGTGCACCGGGGCCTCCCACTCCTCTTTCTATTCTAGCTAGCGCCAGTTTGCGCTGTTCTACACAGCGTTGTAAGAGATCTTCAGTTTCTTGGCAATTTCTTGCATGGAATAGCCTTCATTTTTTAGAACAAGAATAGACTGATGAGTTTCAGAAGAAAGTACTTTGTTTCTAGCCATTTTGAGGTTTAAAAAATAAATAATAATCACCTTTCTCTAACTAGGTAGGCCAGTTGAGAACAAGTTCTCAATTACAACTGCGACTTGGCCAAGATAAAGCAAAGCAGTGCGACAAAAACAACGACACAGAGTTACACATGGGATAAACAAATGTACAGTCAATTACACAATAGAAACATCTATGTACAGTGTGTGCAGATGTAATAAGATTAGGGGGGTAAGGCAATAAATAGGCCATAGTTGCAAAATAGTTACAATTTAGCATTAACACTGGAGTGATAGATGTGCAGATGATGATGTGCAGGTGGAGATACTGGGGTGCAAAAGAGCAACAACAAAAATAAGTTATAATAATAATATGGGGATGATGTAGTTGGGTGGGCTATTTACAGATGGGCTGTGTACAGGTGCAGTGATCAGTAAGCTGCTCTGACAGCTGATGCTTAAAGTTATTGAGGGAGAAAAAAGTCTCTAACTTCAGTGATTTTTTCAATTCGTTCCAGTCATTGGCAGCAGAGAACTGGAAGGAAAGGTGGCCAAAGAGGAATTGGCTTTGGGGATGACCAGTGAAATATACCTGCTGGAGCGTGTGCTAGGGTGTTGCTATGGTGGCCAGTGAGCTGAGATAACGCAGGGCTTTACCTCGCAAAGACTTATAGATGACCTGGAGCCAGTGGGTTTGGAGGTGAATATGTAGCAAGGGCCACCCAACGAGAGCATACAGGTCGCAGTGGTGGGTAGCATATGGAGCTTTGGTGACAAAACGGATGGCATTGTGATAAACTACATCCAATTTGCTGAGTAGTGTGTTAGAGGCTATTTTGTAAATGATGCCAAGGTCAAGGATTGGTAGGATAGTCTGTTTTACGAGGGTATGTTTGGCAGCATGAGTGAAGGAGGCCTTGTTGTGAAATAGGAAGCCGATTCCAGATTTCATTTTGGGTTGGAGATGCTTAATATGAGTCTGTAAGGAGAGTTTAGAGTCTAACCAGACACCTAGGTATTTGCAGTTGTACACATATTCTAAGTCAGAACCGTCCAGAGTAGTGATGCTAGTCGGGCGGGCACCCGCCCTTTCCCTTGTCTGCACCTGTACACATATTCTAAGTCAGAACCGTCCAGAGTAGTGATGCTAGTCGGGCGGGCACCCGCCCTTTCCCTTGTCTGCACCTGTACACATATTCTAAGTCAGAACCGTCCAGAGTAGTGATGCTAGTCGGGCGGGCACCCGCCCTTTCCCTTGTCTGCACCTGTACACATATTCTAAGTCAGAACCGTCCAGAGTAGTGATGCTAGTCGGGCGGGCACCCGCCCTTTCCCTTGTCTGCACCTGTACACATCTGCGGGCAACAATCGGAGTGCTGATCGCTTTGAATTTGATGTCGGCATTTGAACTTGGCCTTGTAAGTCTTGTTGTAATCTGATAGCCAGGGGTTCATTTCATTGGGAATTGTGAAGTTTGGAGCTCTCCGTTTTTGGTTGACCATTAGAAACCAAAAGCTGTTTTATGGATATTAAAATATAGGTTGTGAGAGCTGTAAACTTAATTGTTATTTTCATTTATTTTCCCAGTAGACTAGTGCAAGTTTGGTTTCGTGTTTCAGGCCTATTGGTATGAATATAAACAACTAAACAACTTGCTATTGAGAGCATTCCCCAAAAGACATGTCTTGTTTTAACTTCAAAGATAAAAAGCAATTGTAGACTATAACAAATGTGCATTGTCATGCAGTGACAGAATGATCATTTTGATAATGCAAACAAATAATGATTACCTAGTTGGGCTAACTTTTTTTTACTTGTTGCTGTAGGCCTACGTCATCATCCTCTGCCTGCATCTCTACCTGTAGCCTACCTGTCTCTGGTATATTGCATCTCCACTTCCACCTCTCATCAGTCTTGCTTGTCCATCTTCCTGAATTAAAATTAGATATTCTAACAGATCAATCTTGCTGGCAAAAAGTCATTACGTATTGCTAAGTTATTTAGTGTGAATGAAAGGCTGTTTTTCTGTATATAATGAGCACCCAGATGCTGCGTAGGCTACACAATAATATCAGACATAGATAAGCTGGCCACCTCCTCATTGCCTACTATGTTGCAATATTAATATTCTCAGAGCTGCCTCGTTCATTGATATTTTTTTTAAAATATTCTCAGAAACACCTTGTTGAGGCAATGCTTCAATATTCTCAGAATGTTTCCCTTCCCTGGTGTAATAACGTAGCTGTGAGTCCAGAAGCAGGTGCAGGTGAAACGTTTAATTCCATAATGCTACACGCCGGTAAGCATGTAGATCTTGCGTCTGGAGCTGTGCGTCAGGGAGGGGGTACTGTCACGTATCCTTGCTCTCTGGCCTCTAGGTCACCAGACTGCTGATTATTACGCACACCTGTCACCATCGTCACGCGAAACAGCGCTTATTGACACTCACCTGGACTCCGTCACCTCCTTGATTACCTGCCCTATTTATGTCACTCCCTTTGGTTCCTTCCCCAGGCGTTATTGTTTCTGTTTCAGTTTCATGTTGGTGCGTTGTTCATGTCTCTTGTTTTGTTCATGTTTGTTTATTTATTAAATATATTCACTCCCTTACCTTGCTTCCCCACTCTCAGCGTACATCGTTACAGAATAACGCTTCACCAAAGGGAAGCATCAGAGAATGTTTTTTTTTTGTGTGTTGGAGGTGATGTTGGGTCTGGGTTCCGCTGCCAGTGGCTCTTCAGGATTTCATGCCTCAGCCGGTACATCAGGGTGTCAAGGCTCTGTTGCCGAGTCTACTGAGGATGCCTCAGCTAACTCGTCAGGTTTTCAATACTCGGTAGACTTGGCAGGCTCCCATGCCACAGCTGGCTCGCCAGGCTCCAGCTCTTCAAGCTGCTCATCAGGTTCCTGTGCCTTTACGGAGGTAACCGATCCACTCCTGATCCCCGGGAACGTCTCTCTGGTCGGCATCCTGCGGCTCAAGACGCGCGTCGGAGCGGTGGTGCTCTTTCGTCTGCTCCTTCTTCGGCCCTCTATGTCACCAGGCTCCCACGCCCCACCCGGCTCGACAGGTTCTCGCGCTTCGGCAGAGGTGTCCAGTTTGCTCCTGATCCCCGGGATCGTCCCTATTGTTGGCGTCCTGCGTCTGGAGCTGCGCATCAGGGAGGGGGTACTGTCACGTATACTCCCTCTCTGGCCTCTAGGTCACCAGACTGCTGATTATTACGCACACCTGTCACCATCGTCACGCACACCAGTGTTTATTGACACTCACCTGGACTCAGTCTCCTTGATTACTTGCCCTATTTATGTCACTCCCTTTGGTTCCTTCCACAGGCATTATTGTTTGCTGTATCTGTTTCATTTCGTTGCGCTGTTCAGGTTTCTTGTTTTGTTAGTTTATTTATTAAATGTATTCGCTCCCTCCACTTGCTTCCCGCCTCTAATTGTACATCGTTACACCTGGCGAACAATGCAGTCAGGCAAATACAAAAATGTATTGGCCGCACACATTATAAGGAACATCTCTGAACACAAAGCAACACTTTTGGTGGGAAGCACACTAGACAATGACCCTGTATGCGCCGTTCCACAAGGGTGACTTCCTATTGCCTGTAGCAGGGGCTCTGCAACGTTTTTCATATGAGTGACATTTTCCAATTGATCCTAGAATTTCTAGGTCTGCGTGCCAGTTATGATTTTGATATAAGCATTGTAGGCTCCTCAACTGTGCCCAGAAAATGTTTAAGTGCCCACAAGCTGAATAGCCTAATTCTAGCTGGCTACTAGACAGAGGCCAGTCCATTCAGCCACACCACAGGGAGCTTCACTGTGTACCGAGGCGCTGTCCATTAAGCGGTGCTGAATCACGGGTGAGGCCTTAATGTGTAGATTGTTCTTCTTTCCTTGGTCGAGTTTGTTTGTCTTAATGTGTTCTTGTTGATTGTAAGCCTAATGAATTCCTTTAACGTTTGCCTTTTATTTCAATGCATGTGTAGGATTTATCTGGTATGGTTTGCATTCACAGTCAGCTGTTTTATGCTCTGGTTGCACTGTATGCGCTGTTCCACAAGTAGGCTACATAAGTCAATGTAGCCTATGTATGATGAAGTTGAGTAGTACATTGTACACACCATTCCAAAGACTGTTAAACCTAATATAAACCTAATATTGCGGTGATGATGCCTGGGGTACATTTTTGTTTGTTGGTTCTGTTCTCCAAATAACATTTTAGAGTTTAAAAAATACACAAAATTAGCTTCTACTGGTGGGGGTATTGCTACACACCCCACTTTACCATACCCTAGGTTTAGCTGAACTGACAACTCCCCTCGTCGGGGGAAAGAAATGGACACCCCCACCCCCTAACTACTTCCAGCGGCTATGGTCATGCAGCATAAGACAGCATCTCTGTCCAAGTAACTTATTGAGCTGCACAGTTATATATTCTTTCTTTTTTCTCATCCACCAGAGGACCAAATTATCTTTGAATTGCATGTTTTGTTTTTACATATACAGTACATTTTACACACATTTGACATACATGGTACTTTAATACACAACATTCACAGACATGTTTTAAAAAAAATACACATTACATTTTGGATAGATAGTACTCAGACACCATCAGTATACAATATACACTGAGTGTACAAAACATTATGAACGTTCCATGACATAGACTGGGCAGGTGAATCCAGGTGAAAGCTATGATCCCTTATTGATGCCACTTGTTAAATCCACTTCAGTCAGTGTAGATAAAGGGGAGGAGACAGGTTAAAAAATGATTTTTAATCCTGGAGACAATTGAGACATGGATTGTGTATGTGTGACATTCAGAGGGTGAATGGGCAAGGCAAAATATTTAAGTGCCTTTGAACAGGGTATGGTAGTAGGTGCCAGACTCACCAGTTTGTGTCCAGAACTGCAACACTACTGGGTTTTTCACACTCAACAGTTTCCCGTGTGTATCAAGAATAGTCCACCATCCAAAGGACATCCAGCCAACTTGACACAACTGTGGGAACAATTGGAATCAACATGGGCCAGCATCCCTGTGGAACGCTTTTGACACCTTGTAGAGTCCACGTCCTGAAAGCAAGAGGATAGCAAGATAAATAAAACACAAAGGCATGAAGCTATAGGTAGGTATGTACATGTCGGCAGTGATAAAGGGGGCACCAGGATAGATTATAATTAGAGTAAAAAACTAGGTAGCTGCAACATATAAGATGAGTGTATACAGGACCTTCAGAAAGTATTCACACACCTTGACTTTGTCCACATTTTGTTGTGTTACAGCCTGAATTGAAAATGGATTCAATTGAGATTGTGTGTCACAATACCCCATAAGGTCAAAGTGTTTTTTACAAATAAATAACAAATGAAAAGCTGGCTTGGCAAAAAAAATGTGGCACAAAAATCTACTTCATGTCCTGAATACAAAATGTTATGTTTGGGGAAAATCCCAAACAACACATCACTGAGTACCACTCTTCATATTTTCAAGCATGGTGGTGGCTGCATCATTACATTTACATTTTTACATTGAAGTAATTTACCAGACGCTCTTATCCAGAGTGACTTACAGTAGTGAGTGCATACATTTTCATACTGTTATGTGTATGCTTGTCATCGGCAGACTACGGAGTTTTTTTAGGATACAAAGAAACAGAATGGAGTTAAGCACAGGAAAAATCCTAGAGGAAAACCTGGTTCAGGCTGCTTTCCAACAGACACTGGGAGATGAATTCACCTTTCAGCAGGACAATAACCTAAAACACAAGGCCAAATATGCACTGAAGTTCCTTACCAAGACAACATTGAATGTTCGTGAGTGACCTAGTTAAAGTTTTGACTTAAATCGGCTTGAAAATATATGGCAAGACTTGAAAATAGCTGTCTAGCGATGAACAACAGCCAACTTGACAGAGCTTGAATATTTATTTTTTTAATGTGCAAATATTGTATTTCATTTTCAAAACATAAAAAAAATGTCTAAAAACATGTTTTCACTTTGTCATTATAGAGTATTGTGTGTAGAAGGGTGAGAAAAAAATATGTTGATTTTGAATTCAGGCCGTAACATAACAAAATGTGGAATACAACAAGGTGTATGAATACTTTCTGAAGGCACTGTACACGTGTGTGAGCGTGTGAGCGTGTCAGTGCAAAACAGAGTCAATGCAGGTAATATAGGTAGCCATTTGATGAACTATTATGCAGTCTTATGGCTTGGAGATAGAAGCTGTCTCGGAGCCTTTTGGTCCGAGACCCGATGCTCCGGTACCGCTTGCCGACTGGAGCAGAGAACAACACTTTTCAACACCGTATTTGTAACAGATGATTTAACAGAACCCTAAGCTCAACCCACAGCAGTAGAACCAAGACAACTTGGCGCGACTGTGGTAAAAGGTAAATGTCCCTATCCCAGTTCGTGTCATCTCTGTGTGGATAAACAAAAGACGACTCACAGTGAAATATTAATGACAGATAATAAATGAATGTGGAGGTTGAACAGGCTGAGAACAGTGAAGCAAGGCCCTTAGAGCTCTGCTGATCCTGCCAGTTATCCAAAGGAATTCCTAAAGACTACTCCCTTATGACAGGTAGGCTCACTGTATTTAATATACTTAACTCGAATATACTGGGTCAAATATCACCTTCACAATGTGCACCTATTAGTAAACAGCACTGTGCACTAGTTTACTAGTCCTGCAGAGGGATTTAGTGGTAGGAATGCTAAACGTTTGTCAAGATGACTGGCAGCAGGTAATGTACACCCTAACAACGCTAATTTAGCGTAAACATCTGTAACCGGTTCATAAACAGCGTTTATGTGCTTTTACGCTCCACTACATCCCTGGCTGCATGGACATATAGGGTGGATAGGGTGGATAGGGTGGGGCTGAATGGACATATAGGGTGGATAGGGTGGATAGGGTGGGGCTGCATGGACATATAGGGTGGATAGGGTGGGGCTGCATGGACATATAGGGTGGATAGGGTGGGGCTGCATGGACATATAGGGTGGATAGGGTGGGGCTGCGTGGACATATAGGGTGGATAGGGTGGATAGGGTGGGGATGCGTGGACATATAGGGTGGATAGGGTGGATAGGGTGGGGCTGCGTGGACATATAGGGTGGATAGGGTGGATAGGGTGGGGCTGCATGGACATATAGGGTGGATAGGGTGGGGCTGCGTGGACATATAGGGTGGATAGGGTGGGGCTGCGTGGACATATAGGGTGGATAGGGTGGATAGGGTGGGGCTGCGTGGACATATAGGGTGGATAGGGTGGATAGGGTGGGGCTGCGTGGACATATAGGGTGGATAGGGGGGATAGGGTGGGGCTGCATGGACATATAGGGTGGATAGGGTGGGGCTGCATGGACATATAGGGTGGATAGGGTGGGGCTGCGTGGACATATAGGGTGGATAGGGTGGGGCTGCATGGACATATAGGGTGGATAGGGTGAATAGGGTGGGGCTGCATGGACATATAGGGTGGATAGGGTGGATAGGGTGGGACTGCATGGACATATAGGGTGGATAGGGTGGATAGGGTGGGGCTGCGTGGACATATAGGGTGGATAGGGTGGGGCTGCATGGACATATAGGGTGGATAGGGTGAATAGGGTGGGGCTGCGTGGACATATAGGGTGGATAGGGTGGGGCTGCATGGACATATAGGGTGGATAGGGTGGATAGGGTGGGGCTGTGTGGACATATAGGGTAGATAGGGTGGGGCTGCATGGACATATAGGGTGGATAGGGTGGGGCTGCATGGACATTTAGGGTGGATAGGGTGGGGCTGCATGGACATATAGGGTGGATAGGGTGGGACTGCATGGACATATAGGGTGGATAGGTTGGGGCTGCATGGACATATAGGGTGGGGCTGCATGGACATATAGGGTGGATAGGGTGGATAGGGTGGGGCTGCATGGACATATAGGGTGGATAGGGTGAATAGGGTGGGGCTGCGTGGACATATAGGGTGGATAGGGTGGGGCTGCATGGACATTTAGGGTGGATAGGGTGGGGCTGCATGGACATATAGGGTGGATAGGGTGGGGCTGCATGGACATATAGGGTGGATAGGTTGGGGCTGCATGGACATATAGGGTGGATAGGGTGGGGCTGCATGGACATATAGGGTGGATAGGGTGGATAGGGTGGGGCTGCATGGACATATAGGGTGGATAGGGTGGGGCTGCATGGACATATAGGGTGGATAGGTTGGGGCTGCATGGACATATAGGGTGGATAGGGTGGGGCTGCATGGACATATAGGGTGGATAGGGTGGATAGGGTGGGGCTGCATGGACATATAGGGTGGATAGGGTGAATAGGGTGGGGCTGCGTGGACATATAGGGTGGATAGGGTGGGGCTGCATGGACATTTAGGGTGGATAGGGTGGATAGGGTGGGGCTGCGTGGACATATAGGGTGGATAGGGTGGGGCTGCATAGACATATAGGGTGGATAGGGTGGGGCTGCATGGACATATAGGGTGGATAGGGTGGGGCTGCATGGACATATAGGGTGGATAGGGTGGATAGGGTGGGGCTGCATGGACATATATGGTGGATAGGGTGGATAGGGTGGGGCTGCATGGACATATAGGGTGGATAGGGTGGGGCTGCATGGACATATAGGGTGGATAGGGTGGGGCTGCGTGGACATATAGGGTGGATAGGGTGGGGCTGCATGGACATATAGGGTGGATAGGGTGAATAGGGTGGGGCTGCATGGACATATAGGGTGGATAGGGTGGATAGGGTGGGGCTGCATGGACATATAGGGTGGATAGGGTGGATAGGGTGGAGCTGCATGGACATATAGGGTGGATAGGGTGGGGCTGCATGGACATATAGGGTGGATAGGGTGAATAGGGTGGGGCTGCGTGGACATATAGGGTGGATAGGGTGGGGCTGCATGGACATATAGGGTGGATAGGGTGGGGCTGCGTGGACATATAGGGTGGATAGGGTGGGAATGCGTGGACATATAGGGTGGATAGGGTGGATAGGGTGGGGCTGCGTGGACATATAGGGTTGATAGGGTGGATAGGGTGGGGCTGCATGGACATATAGGGTGGATAGGGTGGGGCTGCGTGGACATATAGGGTGGATAGGGTGGGGCTGCGTGGACATATAGGGTGGATAGGGTGGATAGGGTGGGGCTGCGTGGACATATAGGGTGGATAGGGTGGATAGGGTGGGGCTGCATGGACATATAGGGTGGATAGGGGGGATAGGGTGGGGCTGCATGGACATATAGGGTGGATAGGGTGGGGCTGCATGGACATATAGGGTGGATAGGGTGGGGCTGCGTGGACATATAGGGTGGATAGGGTGGGGCTGCATGGACATATAGGGTGGATAGGGTGAATAGGGTGGGGCTGCATGGACATATAGGGTGGATAGGGTGGATAGGGTGGGGCATGGACATATAGGGTGGATAGGGTGGATAGGGTGGGGCTGCGTGGACATATAGGGTGGATAGGGTGGGGCTGCATGGACATATAGGGTGGATAGGGTGAATAGGGTGGGGCGGCCTGGACATATAGGGTGGATAGGGTGGGGCTGCATGGACATATAGGGTGGATAGGGTGGATAGGGTGGGGCTGTGTGGACATATAGGGTGGATAGGGTGGGGCTGCATGGACATATAGGGTGGATAGGGTGGGGCTGCATGGACATATAGGGTGGATAGGGTGGGGCTGCATGGACATATAGGGTGGATAGGGTGGGACTGCATGGACATATAGGGTGGATAGGGTGGGGCTGCATGGACATATAGGGTGGATAGGGTGGATAGGGTGGGGCTGCATGGACATATAGGGTGGATAGGGTGGATAGGGTGGGGCTGCATGGACATATAGGGTGGATAGGGTGAATAGGGTGGGGCTGCGTGGACATATAGGGTGGATAGGGTGGGGCTGCATGGACATATTGGAGGGTGGATAGGGTGGGGCTGCATGGACATATAGGGTGGATAGGGTGGGGCTGCATGGACATATAGGGTGGATAGGTTGGGGCTGCATGGGGCTGCATGGACATATAGGGTGGATAGGGTGGGGCTGCATGGACATATAGGGTGGATAGGGTGGATAGGGTGGGGCTGCATGGACATATAGGGTGGATAGGGTGGGGCTGCATGGACATATAGGGTGGATAGGGTGGGGCTGCATGGACGTATAGGGTGGATAGGGTGGATAGGGTGGGGCTGCATGGACATATAGGGTGGATAGGGTGAATAGGGTGGGGCTGCATGGACATATAGGGTGGATAGGGTGGGGCTGCATGGACATTTGGAGGGTGGATAGGGTGGATAGGGTGGGGCTGCGTGGACATATAGGGTGGATAGGGTGGGGCTGCATAGACATATAGGGTGGATAGGGTGGGGCTGCATGGACATATAGGGTGGATAGGGTGGGGCTGCATGGACATATAGGGTGGATAGGGTGGATAGGGTGGGGCTGCATGGACATATATGGTGGATAGGGTGGATAGGGTGGGGCTGCATGGACATATAGGGTGGATAGGGTGGGGCTGCATGGACATATAGGGTGGATAGGGTGGGGCTGCGTGGACATATAGGGTGGATAGGGTGGGGCTGCATGGACATATAGGGTGGATAGGGTGAATAGGGTGGGGCTGCATGGACATATAGGGTGGATAGGGTGGATAGGGTGGGGCTGCATGGACATATAGGGTGGATAGGGTGGATAGGGTGGAGCTGCATGGACATATAGGGTGGATAGGGTGGGGCTGCATGGACATATAGGGTGGATAGGGTGAATAGGGTGGGGCTGCGTGGACATATAGGGTGGATAGGGTGGGGCTGCATGGACATATAGGGTGGATAGGGTGGGGCTGCGTGGACATATAGGGTGGATAGGGTGGGGCTGCATGGACATATAGGGTGGATAGGGTGGATAGGGTGGGGCTGCATGGACATATAGGGTGGGGTGGATAGGGTGGGGCTGCATGGACATATAGGGTGGATAGGGTGGGGCTGCATGGACATATAGGGTGGATAGGGTGGGGCTGCGTGGACATATAGGGTGGATAGGGTGGGGCTGCGTGGACATATAGGGTGGATAGGGTGGATAGGGTGGGGCTGCGTGGACATATAGGGTGGATAGGGTGGATAGGGTGGGGCTGCATGGACATATAGGGTGGATAGGGTAGGGTGGGGCTGCATGGACATATAGGGTGGATAGGGTGGGGCTGCATGGACATATAGGGTGGATAGGGTGGGGCTGCGTGGACATATAGGGTGGATAGGGTGGGGCTGCATGGACATATAGGGTGGATAGGGTGAATAGGGTGGGGCTGCATGGACATATAGGGTGGATAGGGTGGATAGGGTGGGACTGCATGGACATATAGGGTGGATAGGGTGGATAGGGTGGGGCTGCGTGGACATATAGGGTGGATAGGGTGGGGCTGCATGGACATATAGGGTGGATAGGGTGAATAGGGTGGGGCTGCGTGGACATATAGGGTGGATAGGGTGGGGCTGCATGGACATATAGGGTGGATAGGGTGGATAGGGTGGGGCTGTGTGGACATATAGGGTAGATAGGGTGGGGCTGCATGGACATATAGGGTGGATAGGGTGGGGCTGCATGGACATTTAGGGTGGATAGGGTGGGGCTGCATGGACATATAGGGTGGATAGGGTGGGACTGCATGGACATATAGGGTGGATAGGTTGGGGCTGCATGGACATATAGGGTGGATAGGGTGGGGCTGCATGGACATATAGGGTGGATAGGGTGGATAGGGTGGGGCTGCATGGACATATAGGGTGGATAGGGTGGGGCTGCATGGACATATAGGGTGGATAGGGTGGGGCTGCATGGACATATAGGGTGGATAGGGTGGATAGGGTGGGGCTGCGTGGACATATAGGGTGGATAGGGTGGGGCTGCATGGACATATAGGGTGGATAGGGTGAATAGGGTGGGGCTGCGTGGACATATAGGGTGGATAGGGTGGATAGGGTGGGGCTGCGTGGACATATAGGGTGGATAGGGTGGGGCTGCATAGACATATAGGGTGGATAGGGTGGGGCTGCATGGACATATAGGGTGGATAGGGTGGATAGGGTGGGGCTGCATGGACATATAGGTGGATAGGGTGGATAGGGTGGGGCTGCATGGACATATAGGGGGGAGAGGGTGGGGCTGCATGGAGATATAGGGTGGATAGGGTGGGGCTGCTTGGACATATAGGGTGGATAGGGTGGGGCTGCATGGACATATAGGGTGGATAGGGTGAATAGGGTGGGGCTGCATGGACATATAGGGTGGATAGGGTGGATAGGGTGGGGCTGCATGGACATATAGGGTGGATAGGGTGGATAGGGTGGGGCTGCATGGACATATAGGGTGGATAGGGTGGGGCTGCATGGACATATAGGGTGGATAGGGTGAATAGGGTGGGGCTGCATGGACATATAGGGTGGATAGGGTGGGGCTGCATACATATAGGGTGGATAGGGTGAATAGGGTGGGGCTGCGTGGACATATAGGGTGGATAGGGTGGGGCTGCATGGACATATAGGGTGGATAGGGTGAATAGGGTGGGGCTGCGTGGACATATAGGGTGGATAGGGTGGGGCTGCATGGACATTTAGGGTGGATAGGGTGGATAGGGTGGGGCTGCGTGGACATATAGGGTGGATAGGGTGGGGCTGCGTGGACATATAGGGTGGATAGGGTGGGGCTGCATGGACATATAGGGTGGATAGGGTGGGGCTGCATGGACATATAGGGTGGATAGGGTGGGGCTGCGTGGACATATAGGGTGGATAGGGTGGGGCTGCATGGACATATAGGGTGGATAGGGTGAATAGGGTGGGGCTGCATGGACATATAGGGTGGATAGGGTGGATAGGGTGGGGCTGCATGGACATATAGGGTGGATAGGGTGGATAGGGTGGGGCTGCATGGACATATAGGGTGGATAGGGTGGGGCTGCATGGACATATAGGGTGGATAGGGTGAATAGGGTGGGGCTGCATGGACATATAGGGTGGATAGGGTGGGGCTGCATGGACATATAGGGTGGATAGGGTGGATAGGGTGGGGCTGCGTGGACATATAGGGTGGATAGGGTGGGGCTGCATGGACATATAGGGTGGATAGGGTGAATAGGGTGGGGCTGCGTGGACATATAGGGTGGATAGGGTGGGGCTGCATGGACATTTAGGGTGGATAGGGTGGATAGGGTGGGGCTGCATGGACATATAGGGTGGATAGGGTGGGGGTGGGGCTGCATGGACATATAGGGTGGATAGGGTGGGGCTGCATGGACATATAGGGTGGATAGGGTGGGGCTGCATGGACATATAGGGTGGATAGGGTGGGGCTGCATGGACATATAGGGTGGATAGGGTGGGACTGCATGGACATATAGGGTGGATAGGGTGGGGGTGGGGCTGCATGGACATATAGGGTGGATAGGGTGGATAGGGTGGGGCTGCATGGACATATAGGGTGGATAGGGTGGATAGGGTGGGGCTGCGTGGACATATAGGGTGGATAGGGTGGGGCTGCATGGACATATAGGGTGGATAGGGTGAATAGGGTGGGGCTGCGTGGACATATAGGGTGGATAGGGTGGGGCTGCATGGACATATAGGGTGGATAGGGTGGATAGGGTGGGGCTGTGTGGACATATAGGGTAGGATAGGGTGGGGCTGCATGGACATATAGGGTGGATAGGGTGGGGCTGCATGGACATTTAGGGTGGATAGGGTGGGGCTGCATGGACATATAGGGTGGATAGGGTGGGGCTGCATGGACATATAGGGTGGATAGGGTTGGGGCTGCATGGACATATAGGGTGGATAGGGTGGGGCTGCATGGACATATAGGGTGGATAGGGTGGATAGGGTGGGGCTGCATGGACATATAGGGTGGATAGGGTGGGGCTGCATGGACATATAGGGTGGATAGGGTGAATAGGGTGGGGCTGCATGGACATATAGGGTGGATAGGGTGGGGCTGCATGGACATATAGGGTGGATAGGGTGGATAGGGTGGGGCTGCGTGGACATATAGGGTGGATAGGGTGGGGCTGCATGGACATATAGGGTGGATAGGGTGAATAGGGTGGGGCTGCGTGGACATATAGGGTGGATAGGGTGGGGCTGCATGGACATATAGGGTGGATAGGGTGGATAGGGTGGGGCTGCGTGGACATATAGGGTGGATAGGGTGGGGCTGCATGGACATATAGGGTGGATAGGGTGGGGCTGCATGGACATATAGGGTGGATAGGGTGGGGCTGCATGGACATATAGGGTGGATAGGGTGGATAGGGTGGGGCTGCATGGACATATAGGGTGGATAGGGTGGGGCTGCATGGACATATAGGGTGGATAGGGTGAATAGGGTGGGGCTGCATGGACATATAGGGTGGATAGGGTGGATAGGGTGGGGCTGCATGGACATATAGGGTGGATAGGGTGGGGCTGCATGGACATATAGGGTGGATAGGGTGGGGCTGCATGGACATATAGGGTGGATAGGGTGAATAGGGTGGGGCTGCATGGACATATAGGGTGGATAGGGTGGGGCTGCATGGACATATAGGGTGGATAGGGTGGATAGGGTGGGGCTGCGTGGACATATAGGGTGGATAGGGTGGGGCTGCATGGACATATAGGGTGGATAGGGTGAATAGGGTGGGGCTGCGTGGACATATAGGGTGGATAGGGTGGGGCTGCATGGACATTTAGGGTGGATAGGGTGGATAGGGTGGGGCTGCGTGGACATATAGGGTGGATAGGGTGGGGCTGCGTGGACATATAGGGTGGATAGGGTGGGGCTGCATGGACATATAGGGTGGATAGGGTGGGGCTGCATGGACATATAGGGTGGATAGGGTGGGGCTGCGTGGACATATAGGGTGGATAGGGTGGGGCTGCATGGACATATAGGGTGGATAGGGTGAATAGGGTGGGGCTGCATGGACATATAGGGTGGATAGGGTGGATAGGGTGGGGCTGCATGGACATATAGGGTGGATAGGGTGGATAGGGTGGGGCTGCATGGACATATAGGGTGGATAGGGTGGGGCTGGCTGGGTGGATAGGGTGAATAGGGTGGGGCGTGGACATATAGGGTGGATAGGGTGAATAGGGTGGGGCTGCATGGACATATAGGGTGGATAGGGTGGGGCTGCATGGACATATAGGGTGGATAGGGTGGATAGGGTGGGGCTGCGTGGACATATAGGGTGGATAGGGTGGGGCTGCATGGACATATAGGGTGGATAGGGTGAATAGGGTGGGGCTGCGTGGACATATAGGGTGGATAGGGTGGGGCTGCATGGACATATAGGGTGGATAGGGTGGATAGGGTGGGGCTGCGTGGACATATAGGGTGGATAGGGTGGGGCTGCATGGACATATAGGGTGGATAGGGTGGGGCTGCATGGACATATAGGGTGGATAGGGTTGGGCTGCATGGACATATAGGGTGGATAGGGTGGATAGGGTGGGGCTGCATGGACATATAGGGTGGATAGGGTGGATAGGGTGGGGCTGCATGGACATATAGGGTGGATAGGGTGGGGCTGCATGGACATATAGGGTGGATAGGGTGGGGCTGCGTGGACATATAGGGTGGATAGGGTGGGGCTGCATGGACATATAGGGTGGATAGGGTGAATAGGGTGGGGCTGCATGGACATATAGGGTGGATAGGGTGGATAGGGTGGGGCTGCGTGGACATATAGGGTGGATAGGGTGGGGGTGGATAGGGTGGGGCTGCATGGACATATAGGGTGGATAGGGTGGATAGGGTGGGGCTGCGTGGACATATAGGGTGGATAGGGTGGGGCTGCATGGACATATAGGGTGGATAGGGTGGATAGGGTGGGGCTGCGTGGACATATAGGGTGGATAGGGTGGGGCTGCATGGACATATAGGGTGGATAGGGTGGGGCTGCATGGACATATAGGGTGGATAGGGTGGGGCTGCATGGACATATAGGGTGGATAGGGTGGGGCTGCATGGACATATATAGGGTGGATAGGGTGGGGCTGCATGGACATATAGGGTGGATAGGGTGGATAGGGTGGGGCTGCATGGACATATAGGGTGGATAGGGTGGATAGGGTGGGGCTGCGTGGACATATAGGGTGGATAGGGTGGGGCTGCATGGACATATAGGGTGGATAGGGTGAATAGGGTGGGGCTGCGTGGACATATAGGGGTGGATAGGGTGGGGCTGCATGGACATATAGGGTGGATAGGGTGGATAGGGTGGGGCTGCGTGGACATATAGGGTGGATAGGGTGGGGCTGCATGGACATATAGGGTGGATAGGGTGGGGCTGCATGGACATATAGGGTGGATAGGGTGGGGCTGCATGGACATATAGGGTGGATAGGGTGGGGCTGCATGGACATATAGGGTGGATAGGGTGGGGCTGCATGGACATATAGGGTGGATAGGGTGGGGCTGCATGGACATATAGGGTTGGAGAGGGTGGATAGGGTGGGGCTGCATGGACATATAGGGTGGATAGGGTGGGGCTGCATGGACATATAGGGTGGATAGGGTGGATAGGTTGGGGCTGCATGGACATATAGGGTGGATAGGTTGGGGCTGCATGGACATATAGGGTGGATAGGGTGGGGCTGGTGGACATATAGTGTGGACATATAGGGTGGATAGGGTGGGGCTGCATGGACATATAGGGTGGATAGGATGGATAGGGTGGGGCTGCATGGACATATAGGGTGGATAGGGTGGATAGGGTGGGGCTGCATGGACATATAGGGTGGATAGGGTGGGGCTGCATGGACATATAGGGTGGATAGGGTGGGGCTGCATGGACATATAGGGTGGAGAGGGTGGATAGGGTGGGGCTGCATGGACATATAGGGTGGATAGGGTGGGGCTGCATGGACATATAGGGTGGATAGGGTGGATAGGTTGGGGCTGCATGGACATATAGGGTGGATAGGTTGGGGCTGCATGGACATATAGGGTGGATAGGGTGGGGCTGCGTGGACATATAGTGTGGATAGGGTGGATAGGGTGGTGCTGCGTGGACATATAGGGTGGATAGGATGGATAGGGTGGGGCTGCATGGACATATAGGGTGGATAGGGTGGATAGGGTGGGGCTGCATGGACATATAGGGTGGATAGGGGGGATAGGGTGGGGCTGCATGGACATATAGGGTGGATAGGGTGGGGCTGCATGGACATATAGGGTGGATAGGGTGGGGCTGCGTGGACATATAGGGTGGATAGGGTGGGGCTGCATGGACATATAGGGTGGATAGGGTGAATAGGGTGGGGCTGCATGGACATATAGGGTGGATAGGGTGGATAGGGTGGGGCTGCATGGACATATAGGGTGGATAGGGTGGATAGGGTGGGGCTGCATGGACATATAGGGTGGATAGGGTGGGGCTGCATGGACATATAGGGTGGATAGGGTGAATAGGGTGGGGCTGCATGGACATATAGGGTGGATAGGGTGGGGCTGCATGGACATATAGGGTGGATAGGGTGGATAGGGTGGGGCTGCGTGGACATATAGGGTGGATAGGGTGGGGCTGCATGGACATATAGGGTGGGGCTGCGTGGACATATAGGGTGGATAGGGTGGGGCTGCATGGACATTTAGGGTGGATACATATAGGGTGGATAGGGTGGGGCTGCGTGGACATATAGGGTGGATAGGGTGGGGCTGCATGGACATATAGGGTGGATAGGGTGGGGCTGCATGGACATATAGGGTGGATAGGGTGGGGCTGCATGGACATATAGGGTGGATAGGGTGGGGCTGCGTGGACATATAGGGTGGATAGGGTGGGGCTGCATGGACATATAGGGTGGATAGGGTGGATAGGGTGGGGCTGCATGGACATATAGGGTGGATAGGGTGGGGCTGCATGGACATATAGGGTGGATAGGGTGGGGCTGCGTGGACATATAGGGTGGATAGGGTGGGGCTGCATGGACATATAGGGTGGATAGGGTGAATAGGGTGGGGCTGCATGGACATATAGGGTGGATAGGGTGGATAGGGTGGGGCTGCGTGGACATATAGGGTGGATAGGGTGGGGCTGCATGGACATATAGGGTGGATAGGGTGAATAGGGTGGGGCTGCGTGGACATATAGGGTGGATAGGGTGGGGCTGCATGGACATATAGGGTGGATAGGGTGGATAGGGTGGGGCTGCGTGGACATATAGGGTGGATAGGGTGGGGCTGCATGGACATATAGGGTGGATAGGGTGGGGCTGCATGGACATTTAGGGTGGATAGGGTGGGGCTGCATGGACATATAGGGTGGATAGGGTGGGGCTGCATGGACATATAGGGTGGATAGGGTGGGGCTGCATGGACATATAGGGTGGATAGGGTGGATAGGGTGGGGCTGCATGGACATATAGGGTGGATAGGGTGGATAGGGTGGGGCTGCGTGGACATATAGGGTGGATAGGGTGGGGCTGCATGGACATATAGGGTGGATAGGGTGAATAGGGTGGGGCTGCGTGGACATATGGGGTGGATAGGGTGGGGCTGCATGAACATATAGGGTGGATAGGGTGGATAGGGTGGGGCTGCGTGGACATATAGGGTGGATAGGGTGGGGCTGCATGGACATATAGGGTGGATAGGGTGGGGCTGCATGGACATATAGGGTGGATAGGGTGGGGCTGCATGGACATATAGGGTGGATAGGGTGGGGCTGCATGGACATATAGGGTGGATAGGGTGGGGCTGCATGGACATATAGGGTGGATAGGGTGGGGCTGCATGGACATATAGGTTGGAGAGGGTGGATAGGGTGGGGCTGCATGGACATATAGGGTGGATAGGGTGGGGCTGCATGGACATATAGGGTGGATAGGGTGGATAGGTTGGGGCTGCATGGACATATAGGGTGGATAGGTTGGGGCTGCATGGACATATAGGGTGGATAGGGTGGGGCTGCGTGGACATATAGTGTGGATAGGGTGGATAGGGTGGTGCTGCGTGGACATATAGGGTGGATAGGATGGATAGGGTGGGGCTGCATGGACATATAGGGTGGATAGGGTGGATAGGGTGGGGCTGCATGGACATATAGGGTGGATAGGGTGGACATATAGGGGGGTGGGGCTGCATGGACATATAGGGTGGATAGGGTGGGGCTGCATGGACATATAGGGTGGATAGGGTGGGGCTGCATGGACATATAGGGTGGATAGGGTGAATAGGGTGGGGCTGCATGGACATATAGGGTGGATAGGGTGGATAGGGTGGGGCTGCATGGACATATAGGGTGGATAGGGTGGATAGGGTGGGGCTGCATGGACATATAGGGTGGATAGGGTGGGGCTGCATGGACATATAGGGTGGATAGGGTGAATAGGGTGGGGCTGCATGGACATATAGGGTGGATAGGGTGGGGCTGCATGGACATATAGGGTGGATAGGGTGGATAGGGTGGGGCTGCGTGGACATATAGGGTGGATAGGGTGGGGCTGCATGGACATATAGGGTGGATAGGGTGAATAGGGTGGGGCTGCGTGGACATATAGGGTGGATAGGGTGGGGCTGCATGGACATTTAGGGTGGATAGGGTGGATAGGGTGGGGCTGCGTGGACATATAGGGTGGATAGGGTGGGGCTGCGTGGACATATAGGGTGGATAGGGTGGGGCTGCATGGACATATAGGGTGGATAGGGTGGGGCTGCATGGACATATAGGGTGGATAGGGTGGGGCTGCGTGGACATATAGGGTGGATAGGGTGGGGCTGCATGGACATATAGGGTGGATAGGGTGAATAGGGTGGGGCTGCATGGACATATAGGGTGGATAGGGTGGATAGGGTGGGGCTGCATGGACATATAGGGTGGATAGGGTGGATAGGGTGGGGCTGCATGGACATATAGGGTGGATAGGGTGGGGCTGCATGGACATATAGGGTGGATAGGGTGAATAGGGTGGGGCTGCATGGACATATAGGGTGGATAGGGTGGGGCTGCATGGACATATAGGGTGGATAGGGTGGATAGGGTGGGGCTGCGTGGACATATAGGGTGGATAGGGTGGGGCTGCATGGACATATAGGGTGGATAGGGTGAATAGGGTGGGGCTGCGTGGACATATAGGGTGGATAGGGTGGGGCTGCATGGACATTTAGGGTGGATAGGGTGGATAGGGTGGGGCTGCGTGGACATATAGGGTGGATAGGGTGGGGCCGCATAGACATATAGGGTGGATAGGGTGGGGCTGCATGGACATATAGGGTGGATAGGGTTGGGCTGCATGGACATATAGGGTGGATAGGGTGGATAGGGTGGGGCTGCATGGACATATAGGGTGGATAGGGTGGATAGGGTGGGGCTGCATGGACATATAGGGTGGATAGGGTGGGGCTGCATGGACATATAGGGTGGATAGGGTGGGGCTGCACATGGACATACATAGGGTGGATAGGGTGAATAGGGTGGGGCTGCATGGACATATAGGGTGGATAGGGTGGATAGGGTGGGGCTGCGTGGACATATAGGGTGGATAGGGTGGGGCTGCATGGACATATAGGGTGGATAGGGTGGATAGGGTGGGGCTGCGTGGACATATAGGGTGGATAGGGTGGGGCTGCATGGACATATAGGGTGGATAGGGTGAATAGGGTGGGGCTGCGTGGACATATAGGGTGGATAGGGTGGGGCTGCATGGACATATAGGGTGGATAGGGTGGATAGGGTGGGGCTGCGTGGACATATAGGGTGGATAGGGTGGGGCTGCATGGACATATAGGGTGGATAGGGTGGGGCTGCATGGACATTTAGGGTGGATAGGGTGGGGCTGCATGGACATATAGGGTGGATAGGGTGGGGCTGCATGGACATATAGGGTGGATAGGGTGGGGCTGCATGGACATATAGGGTGGATAGGGTGGATAGGGTGGGGCTGCATGGACATATAGGGTGGATAGGGTGGATAGGGTGGGGCTGCGTGGACATATAGGGTGGATAGGGTGGGGCTGCATGGACATATAGGGTGGATATAGGGTGAATAGGGTGGGGCTGCGTGGACATATCGGGGGGATAGGGTGGGGCTGCATGAACATATAGGGTGGATAGGGTGGATAGGGTGGGGCTGCTTGGACATATAGGGTGGATAGGGTGGGGCTGCATGGACATATAGGGTGGATAGGGTGGGGCTGCATGGACATATAGGGTGGATAGGGTGGGGCTGCATGGACATATAGGGTGGATAGGGTGGGGCTGCATGGACATATAGGGTGGATAGGGTGGGGCTGCATGGACATATAGGGTGGATAGGGTGGGGCTGCATGGACATATAGGTTGGAGAGGGTGGATAGGGTGGGGCTGCATGGACATATAGGGTGGATAGGGTGGGGCTGCATGGACATATAGGGTGGATAGGGTGGATAGGTTGGGGCTGCATGGACATATAGGGTGGATAGGTTGGGGCTGCATGGACATATAGGGTGGATAGGGTGGGGCTGCGTGGACATATAGTGTGGATAGGGTGGATAGGGTGGTGCTGCGTGGACATATAGGGTGGATAGGATGGATAGGGTGGGGCTGCATGGACATATAGGGTGGATAGGGTGGATAGGGTGGGGCTGCATGGACATATAGGGTGGATAGGGGGGATAGGGTGGGGCTGCATGGACATATAGGGTGGATAGGGTGGATAGGGTGGGGCTGCGTGGACATATAGGGTGGATAGGGTGGGGCTGCATGGACATATAGGGTGGATAGGATGGGTGGGGCTGCATGAACATATAGGGTGGGGCTGCGTGGATAGGGTGGATAGGGTGGGGCTGCATAGGGTGGGGCTGCATGGACATATAGGGTGGATAGGGTGGGGCTGCATGGACATATAGGGTGGATAGGGTGGGGCTGCATGGACATATAGGGTGGATAGGGTGGGGGTGGGGCTGCATGGACATATAGGGTGGATAGGGTGGGGCTGCATGGACATATAGGGTGGATAGGGTGGGGCTGCATGGACATATAGGGTGGATAGGGTGGGGCTGCATGGACATATAGGGTGGATAGGGTGGGGCTGCATGGACATATAGGGTGGATAGGGTGGGGTGGGGCTGCATGGACATATAGGGTGGATAGGGTGGATAGGGTGGGGCTGCATGGACATATAGGGTGGATAGGGTGCATGGACATATAGGGTGGATAGGGTGGGGCTGCATGGACATATAGGTTGGAGAGGGTGGATAGGGTGGGGCTGCATGGACATATAGGATGGATAGGGTGGGGCTGCATGGACATATAGGGTGGATAGGGTGGGACTGCATGGACATATAGTGGATAGGGTGGGGCTGCATGGACATATAGGGTGGATAGGGTGGGGCTGCATGGACATATAGGGTGGATAGGGTGGATAGGGTGGGGCTGCATGGACATATAGGGTGGATAGGGTGGGGCTGCATGGACATATAGGGTGGATAGGGTGAATAGGGTGGGGCTGCATGGACATATAGGGTGGATAGGGTGGGGCTGCATGGACATTTAGGGTGGATAGGGTGGGGCTGCATGGACATATAGGGTGGATAGGGTGGGACTGCATGGACATATAGGGTGGATAGGTTGGGGCTGCATGGACATATAGGGTGGATAGGGTGGGGCTGCATGGACATATAGGGTGGATAGGGTGGATAGGGTGGGGCTGCATGGACATATAGGGTGGATAGGGTGGGGTTGCATGGACATATAGGGTGGATAGGGTGAATAGGGTGGGGCTGCATGGACATATAGGGTGGATAGGGTGGGGCTGCAAGGACATATAGGGTGGATAGGGTGGATAGGGTGGGGCTGCGTGGACATATAGGGTGGATAGGGTGGGGCTGCATGGACATATAGACATATAGGGTGGATAGGGTGGATAGGGTGGGGCTGCGTGGACATATAGGGTGGATAGGGTGGGGCTGCATAGACATATAGGGCTGCATGGACATATAGGGTGGATAGGGTGGGGCTGCATGGACATATAGGGTGGATAGGGTGGATAGGGTGGGGCTGCATGGACATATAGGGTGGATAGGGTGGATAGGGTGGGGCTGCATGGACATATAGGGTGGATAGGGTGGGGCTGCATGGACATATAGGGTGGATAGGGTGGGGCTGCGTGGACATATAGGGTGGATAGGGTGGGGCTGCATGGACATATAGGGTGGATAGGGTGAATAGGGTGGGGCTGCATGGACATATAGGGTGGATAGGGTGGATAGGGTGGGGCTGCATGGACATATAGGGTGGATAGGGTGGATAGGGTGGGGCTGCATGGACATATAGGGTGGATAGGGTGGGGCTGCATGGACATATAGGGTGGATAGGGTGAATAGGGTGGGGCTGCGTGGACATATAGGGTGGATAGGGTGGGGCTGCATGGACATATAGGGTGGATAGGGTGGATAGGGTGGGGCTGCGTGGACATATAGGGTGGACATACATATAGGGTGGATAGGGTGGGGCTGCATGGACATATAGGGTGGATAGGGTGGGGCTGCATGGACATTTAGGTTGGATAGGGTGGGGCTGCATGGACATATAGGGTGGATAGGGTGGGACTGCATGGACATATAGGGTGGATAGGGTGGGGCTGCATGGACATATAGGGTGGATAGGGTGGGGCTGCATGGACATATAGGGTGGATAGGGTGGATAGGGTGGGGCTGCATGGACATATAGGGTGTATAGGGTGGGGCTGCATGGACATATAGGGTGGATAGGGTGGGGCTTCATGGACATATAGGGTGGATAGGGTGGATAGGGTGGGGCTGCGTGGACATATAGGGTGGATAGGGTGGGGCTGCATTGACATATAGGGTGGATAGGGTGAATAGGGTGGGGCTGCGTGGACATATAGGGTGGATAGGGTGGGGCTGCATGAACATATAGGGTGGATAGGGTGGATAGGGTGGGGCTGAGTGGACATATAGGGTGGATAGGGTGGGGCTGCATGGACATATAGGGTGGATAGGGTGGGGCTGCATGGACATATAGGGTGGATAGGGTGGGGCTGCATGGACATATAGGGTGGATAGGGTGGGGCTGCATGGACATATAGGGTGGATAGGGTGGGGCTGCATGGACATATAGGGTGGATAGGGTGGGGCTGCATGGACATATAGGGTGGATAGGGTGGGGCTGCATGGACATATAGGTTGGAGAGGGTGGATAGGGTGGGGCTGCATGGACATATAGGGTGGATAGGGTGGATAGGGTGGGGCTGCATGGACATATAGGGTGGATAGGGTGGGGCTGCATGGACATATAGGGTGGATAGGGTGGATAGGTTGGGGCTGCATGGACATATAGGGTGGATAGGGTGGGGCTGCGTGGACATATAGTGTGGATAGGGTGGATAGGGTGGGGCTGCATGGACATATAGGGTGGATAGGGTGAATAGGGTGGGGCTGCGTGGACATATAGGGTGGATAGGGTGGGGCTGCATGGACATATAGGGTGGATAGGGTGGATAGGGTGGGGCTGCGTGGACATATAGGGTGGATAGGGTGGGGCTGCATAGACATATAGGGTGGATAGGGTGGGGCTGCATGGACATATAGGGTGGATAGGGTGGGGCTGCATGGACATATAGGGTGGATAGGGTGGATAGGGTGGGGCTGCATGGACATATAGGGTGGATAGGGTGGATAGGGTGGGGCTGCATGGACATATAGGGTGGATAGGGTGGGGCTGCATGGACATATAGGGTGGATAGGGTGGGGCTGCGTGGACATATAGGGTGGATAGGGTGGGGCTGCATGGACATATAGGGTGGATAGGGTGAATAGGGTGGGGCTGCGTGGACATATAGGCTGGATAGGGTGGGGCTGCATGGACATATAGGGTGGATAGGGTGGGGCTGCATGG
The DNA here is from genome assembly GCF_045791955.1 of Oncorhynchus clarkii lewisi. Lineage (NCBI taxonomy): Eukaryota > Metazoa > Chordata > Actinopteri > Salmoniformes > Salmonidae > Oncorhynchus > Oncorhynchus clarkii. The sequence continues at coordinate 67,763,509 of NC_092148.1, forward strand.
ACATTTAGGGTGGATAGGGTGGGACTGCATGGACATATAGGGTGGATAGGGTGGGGCTGCATGGACATATAGGGTGGATAGGGTGGGGCTGCATGGACATATAGGGTGGATAGGGTGGATAGGGTGGGGCTGCATGGACATATAGGGTGGATAGGGTGGGGCTGCATGGCCATATAGGGTGGATAGGGTGAATAGGGTGGGGCTGCATGGACATATAGGGTGGATAGGGTGGGGCTGCATGGACATATAGGGTGGATAGGGTGGATAGGATGGGGCTGCGTGGACATATAGGGTGGATAGAGTGGGGCTGCATGGACATATAGGGTGGATAGGGTGAATAGGGTGGGGCTGCGTGGACATATAGGGTGGATAGGGTGGGGCTGCATGGACATATAGGGTGGATAGGGTGGATAGGGTGGGGCTGCGTGGACAAATAGGGTGGATAGGGTGGGGCTGCATAGACATATAGGGTGGATAGGGTGGGGCTGCATGGACATATAGGGTGGATAGGGTGGGGCTGCATGGACATATAGGGTGGATAGGGTGGATAGGGTGGGGCTGCATGGACATATAGGGTGGATAGGGTGGATAGGGTGGGGCTGCATGGACATATAGGGTGGATAGGGTGGGGCTGCATGGACATATAGGGTGGATAGGGTGGGGCTGCGTGGAAATATAGGGTGGATAGGGTGGGACTGCATGGACATATAGGGTGGATAGGGTGAATAGGGTGGGGCTGCGTGGACATATAGGCTGGATAGGGTGGGGCTGCATGGACATATAGGGTGGATAGGGTGGATAGGGTGGGGCTGCGTGGACATATAGGGTGGATAGGGTGGGGCTGCATGGACATATAGGGTGGATAGGGTGGGGCTGCATGGACATTTAGGGTGGATATGGTGGGGCTGAATGGACATATAGGGTGGATAGGGTGGGACTGCATGGACATATAGGGTGGATAGGGTGGGGCTGCATGGACATTTAGGGTGGATAGGGTGGGGCTGCATGGACATATAGGGTGGATAGGGTGGGGCTGCATGGACATATAGGGTGGATAGGGTGGGGCTGCATGGACATATAGGGTGGATAGGGTGGATAGGGTGGGGCTGCATGGACATATAGGGTGGATAGGGTGGATAGGGTGGGGCTGCGTGGACATATAGGGTGGATAGGGTGGGGCTGCATGGACATATAGGGTGGATAGGGTGAATAGGGTGGGGCTGCGTGGACATATAGGCTGGATAGGGTGGGGCTGCATGGACATATAGGGTGGATAGGGTGGGGCTGCGTGGACATATAGGGTGGATAGGGTGGGGCTGCATGGACATATAGGGTGGATAGGGTGGGGCTGCATGGACATATAGGGTGGATAGGGTGGGGCTGCATGGACATATAGGGTGGATGGGGTGGATAGGGTGGGGCTGCATGGACATATAGGGTGGATAGGGTGGATAGGGTGGGGCTGCGTGGACATATAGGGTGGATAGGGTGGGGCTGCATAGACATATACAGTGCCTTGCGAAAGTATTCGGCCCCCTTGAACTTTGCAACCTTTTGCCACATTTCAGGCTTCAAACATAAAGATATAAAACTGTATTTTTTTGTGAAGAATCAACAACAAGTGGGACACAATCATGAAGTGGAATGACATTTATTGGATATTTCAAACTTTTTTAACAAATCAAAAAATGAAAAATTGGGCGTGCAAAATTATTCAGCCCCTTTACTTTCAGTGCAGCAAACTCTCTCCAGAAGTTCAGTGAGGATCTCTTAATGATCCAATGTTGACCTAAATGACTAATGATGATAAATACAATCCACCTGTGTGTAATAAGTCTCCGTATAAATGCACCTGCACTGTGATAGTCTCAGAGGTCCGTCAAAAGCGCAGAGAGCATCATGAAGAACAAGGAACACACCAGGCAGGTCCGAGATACTGTTGTGAAGAAGTTTAAAGACGGATTTGGATAGAAAAAGATTTCCCAAGCTTTAAACATCCCAAGGAGCACTGTGCAAGCGATAATATTGAAATGGAAGGAGTATCAGACCACTGCAAATCTACCAAGACCTGGCCGTCCCTCTAAACTTTCAGCTCATACAAGGAGAAGACTGATCAGAGATGCAGCCAAGAGGCCCATGATCACTCTGGATGAACTGCAGAGATCTACAGCTGAGGTGGGAGACTCTGTCCATAGGACAACAATCAGTCGTATATTGCACAAATCTGGCCTTTATGGAAGAGTGGCAATAAGAAAGCCATTTCTTAAAGATATCCATAACAAGTGTTGTTTAAAGTTTGCCACAAGCCACCTGGGAGACACACCAAACATGTGGAAGAAGGTGCTCTGGTCAGATGAAACCAAAATTGAACTTTTTGGCAACAATGCAAAACGTTATGTTTGGCGTAAAAGCAACACAGCTGAACACACCATACCCACTGTCAAACATGGTGGTGGCAGCATCATGGTTTGGGCCTGCTTTTCTTCAGCAGGGACAGGGAAGATGGTTAAAATTGATGGGAAGATGGATGGAGCCAAATACAGGACCATTCTGGAAGAAAACCTGATGGAGTCTGCAAAAGACCTGAGACTGGGATGGAGATTTGTCTTCCAACAAGACAATGATCCAAAACATAAAGCAAAATCTACAATGGAATGGTTCAATAATAAACATATCCAGGTGTTAGAATGGCCAAGTCAAAGTCCAGACCTGAATCCAATCGAGAATCTGTGGAAAGAACTGAAAACTGCTGTTCACAAATGTCTCCATCCAACCTCACTGAGCTCGAGCTGTTTTGCAAGGAGGAATGGGAAAAAATTTCAGTCTCTCGATGTGCAAAACTGATAGAGACATACCCCAAGCGACTTACAGCTGTAATCGCAGCAAAAGGTGGCGCTACAAAGTATTAACTTAAGGGGGCTGAATAATTTTGCACGCCCAATTTTTCAGTTTTTCATTTGTTAAAAAAGTTTGAAATGTCCAATAAATGTCGTTCCACTTCATGATTGTGTCCCACTTGTTGTTGATTCTTCACAAAAAAATACAGTTTTATATCTTTATGTTTGAAGCCTGAAATGTGGCAAAAGGTCGCAAAGTTCAAGGGGGCCGAATACTTTCGCAAGGCACTGTAGGGTGGATAGGGTGGATAGGGTGGGGCTGCATGGACATATAGGGTGGATAGGGTGGATAGGGTGGGGCTGCATGGACATATAGGGTGGATAGGGTGGGGCTGCATGGACATATAGGGTGGATAGGGTGAATAGAGTGGGGCTGCGTGGACATATAGGGTGGATAGGGTGGGGCTGCATGGACATATAGGGTGGATAGGGTGAATAGGGTGGGGCTTCGTGGACATATAGGGTGCATAGGGTGGATAGGGTGGGGCTGCATGGACATATAGGGTGGATAGGGTGGGGCTGCATGGACATATAGGGTGGATAGGGTGGATAGGGTGGGGCTGCATGGACATATAGGGTGGATAGGGTGGATAGGGTGGGGCTGCATGGACATATAGGGTGGATAGGGTGGGGCTGCATGGACATATAGGGTGGATAGGGTGAATAGGGTGGGGCTGCGTGGACATATAGGGTGGATAGGGTGGGGCTGCAGGGACATATAGGGTGGATAGGGTGGGGCTGCATGGACATATAGGGTGGACAGGGTGGGGCTGCATGGACATATAGGGTGGATAGGGTGGGGCTGCATGGACATATAGGGTGGATAGGGTGGGGCTGCATGGACATATAGGGTGGATAGGGTGGGGCTGCATGGACATATAGGGTGGACAGGGTGGATAGGGTGGGGCTGCATGGACATATAGGGTGGATAGGGTGGGGCTGCATGGACATATAGGGTGGATAGGGTGGATAGGGTGGGGCTGCATGGACATATAGGGTGGATAGGGTGGATAGGGTGGGGCTGCATGGACATATAGGGTGGATAGGGTGGGGCTGCATGGACATATAGGGTGGATAGGGTGAATAGGGTGGGGCTGCGTGGACATATAGGGTGGATAGGGTGGGGCTGCATGGACATATAGGGTGGATAGGGTGAATAGGGTGGGGCTTCGTGGACATATAGGGTGGATAGGGTGGGGCTGCATTGACATATGGGGCTGCATGGATGTTGAGGACAGAACACTGTCCCCAGTCATTTATTCATAGCTCTGTGCTTTTCACTCTGTTTTCTGATAAATTTTTCATTAAGAAACAGTCAATTACCAACAACGTGTGGTTTATTGCTTTATAAATACTGCATGGACTACTCTGTCTATTTAACCATACTCTGTCTCTGTAACTACAAAATGTTTACTAAAACATCGTTCTGTCCTCATACTGTTGCGGCATATTTTCCTAGCACATCTCACCAATGAGGGTTTTAACTGTCTGGCATGTCTAAGGGACACATTTCATTTTAACTTTAGTCCTCAGAATTAGGCAATGAAGGGCCCTGCCTCAGTGTTTCCATTGTGGT